>NW_010325620.1:11640-19873 GCF_000700745.2 Antrostomus carolinensis | reverse complement strand
GGCAGGAACATGTTGAGGCTGTATCTAGCAACTGCTGAGACCCTGTATAGGTCTCAGCAGGTGGTACACATAGCCTCAGGAGCACCCTGTGTCCAGGAGTGGCCCCAAGGATGCCACCCTACACATTGCAGCATTGTCTGCCTCCATACCACCTTCTCCTTCATAAAACACAGTCAGTGTTCCCTGCATTTTGGTTTGCTGTGCAACCTGAACTATGTTCAAGTTAACATGTGCTATAAGGGTATTTGGTCTTTGGGGATGCTTTGGGCATTAGGCCATTTCCAGGACCTACTCACCAAGGTAAGTGTGGGCATCAGCTGGTGATGTTCTCCAGCAGCCAGTTGCTTTAGTAAAAAGTGTTGATTAAAACCCTTAACAGAGACTTCTCCCTTCTTGCTTAACATATATTTAGTACCAGCTCTCAATGCATTAATGTACTTGATTTAAATAAATAAGAGTCATCAATTTATATGATCTCCTGCCCTTTCTCTGTCTGTATATATAGGATGACAAAGAAGCCAACAGACTACTGCCAAACAAAGGAGACCATGGACTAGGAAATGAGAAGTTCAAACCTGTGGTACCTTGGCCTCATGTTGAAGGTGTGGAAGTGGACTTGGAATCCATTCGAAGAAAAAATAAGGCCAAAAATGAACTAAATAATCATGGTGGTGATGATAACAAACAGCAGAACATCATCCAGAGGCAGTATCTCACATTTAAGCCTCAGACATTTGTATACCGAGATCCTGTTTTACGACCTGGAGTCATTGGTAATTTTGAACCCAAAGAGCCTGAGCCTCATGGAGTTGTTGGTGGCCCTGGAGAGGAAGCAAAGCCATATGTTTTAGGACCAGATTACAAAGAATCCATTCAAGCCAGCATTAAAGAGTTTGGGTTTAATATGGTAGCAAGTGATATGATCTCACTAGATCGGAGCGTTAATGACTTGCGTCATGAAGAGTAAGCAAACTTTTGTTTTCTTATAGTTCTGTTTTTACAGGATTTAATTATTTTCTTTCCATATATCTTAATTGATGCTTAAAATAATATTATAAATTAGGCCAAATACTTAAGGCTTCTTGTCCTGACAGGCAAGAGTGCTGTACTATACTAAATATTTCCATATTATTCTTAATGCTGTTGCAATGATTCCTTTCATGAATGCTTAATCTATATTGATTTATCTCTGAAGTTATCCATTTTAGTGTCTAACTGCATGTATTTGCATATTCCAGGTCCAGCCACAGCCTTCATTGTCATATCTTCTTTTCTTAATCCATAGCTTCTTTAGATTTTTTTTCAGAAAGGATTATTTTCTTTATTATTTCCTGCAGAAACTCCTATACTAGTTAATTTATTCAGTTTTGATTTCACCTTGATGCTTTAAAAATTAAAACTAAAATAAATAAATAGAACAGAAACAAAGAAATATTGTTCCCTTTAAATAACTCTGCTTAATTACCTGCATTAACAGAAGTATAGATCTGCCAGAGTGGTGTTTGGGGTTTGGAGCTGATGGAATTGTAGTCTTCTAATAGTTTCTCACTGGTTTTTGTCATAAAAGGAGGCACTTTATTTGTCATAAAGGAGGAGGCAATCTTAGAAAAAACTTCTTTTTTTACTTGCTGGGAAGGTGTCTGCTTTGGTGTGGGGAAATTCTGTGAAGTTACTAACATTTGCTCAATGAATGCTACCAGATTTACACAGTCTTTTCTGATCCTTGGTATATGCTGGAGACAAATTTGCTCTCAGGCTAATCTGCATTTGTTATAACTTTTCATGTTGAATATCAGCTACAGGCAGGTCTATGAGCAAACTGACTGATTGGTAGGGGGGTTTTTGTTTGTTTTTGGGGGGCATGGGTGGGGCATTTTGGGGTTGTTTGGGGTTTTTTTTTTTCATTTGAAGAGGAGACTGTATGAATTTAGATATGAAATGAGGTCCTTGTCTGTTTTCACTTCCCCCTCATCCCTAGCAATGTTGCTATACCGATCCCTGGATTGGATGCCAACCTCTGGGTTGTGTGTTTCCAGCCATGGCAGCTGATCTGTTCGGTTGGTCGCTGGCTGGTTGCTGAGACTCTGCTGAGGTCTTTTATAGTGGGTGTTTTTCCGTTTTGCAAGGTAGGAGAGAACTGGCCAGCTGTGAGTCTGACTCATGCCTGTGCATGTACAGCTGCGAATTTGCTACCTGGTGTGTACTCATGGAAAGTGAATACAGTGCACCTAGTACAGCATTTCCCTTCCTTCATGCCGTGTTCCTCAGGTGACATACTAAAGGTTTCCACTTGCTGGCAGTGAGAAGAGGACCACATTTGTCCGCTGCTGGTGCTGAGGAGGTGCTGGCTGTCCTGGGTTTCACTTCAGTTTTCTTTTTTTGTTGCAGTCAGCAATAGGATCTCTGTGCTAAAGAGGTTTTTCTGAAGGGGAAGAAATGGTCTGGGCAACCTGCATAGGTCGGCGTTTTCTTTTAGGAGGTCATTCCCTAGGCACTGCTGCTAAGGCATTTACAGCCACTGAGGCCCCTTTTGTAGGAGGCAACAGAAGTAAGGAAACTCACAGAGAAAAACCATTTCCCCGTTGGGTGTTGTGATTAACTGAGCAGAGGGGAGCTGATGTTAGGAGTTCGTGTTATCAGAGGCTGCCTGCCTTCCCCAGAGAGAGAGGGGGAAGGAGGTGGAAGCGCCCTTCCCTCCTCACTCTCTGCTCTACAAGGACAGCAGAGCAGAAGGGGCAGCGTGTTGCATGCAGGTGGGACTGGGCTGCCTCTGCCCAGGCTAGTAGCCATGCCTTTGGCAGCAGAGCTCACATACTCCTTCCCCTCTGCTTTTCCCCAAGGTGAAGGGCATCAGGGACCATATGTTTCTGCCGAACAGTTACACACCTATAGCTTCCTGAAGTATTTTTGGCATAATCTCAGAGTTTGTCTTTACATCTGTTCTGAAGGAGAGTAATAAATAGAAATTCCCAAAGAAGAATTAAACACTTTACATTTGAGGAACAGGAGTGACAGCCATGTGACTGATGAGAGCAGAAAAGATGAATTTTAGAAACAGTTTCCTCCAAGCACACTTGCAGATGGAGGGTCAATGCCAGCAGCTCAAGTCAAAGTTAGGTTTTATTATTTAATGTTCTAAGCAAGCAAACAAAACGACGTGAAAAACATGAACAAAAGGCATTTTTCAGACAACTTTATTTCAAATATTTTATGTTTTGAATACTTGGGTTGCTTGCAATTACCTTAAATAGGTTAAGGGCTTATGGCTTCTGTGTGTCTCCTGGGAACAGCAGAAGAGAGGGAAAGCAATGTAAGGCAGCAGATTGCCTGTTGGATTCAGCATTTATTTTCCTTCCACTGATCTGTTTAAAAAGTCTGTTGATTTTGGTTGATAATGCTGGTCAACATTCGGTTTAATCCTACTGAAGAGCAGTATAATAACCTTTTTGTGGTTAATGGTATCTTGGCAGTGCTAGTTGAGAAAGATCTTTCGGGCAAAGACTGGGTGATTCGTTCAGACATTCAAATCTAGGTAGACCTCACCTCAGCCTTCTCTTCCTTTAAGCATCAACATTTTTAAGTGTCACCCTAAGCAGTCAGGTTTGCTCAGTGAGGTATGCCAAATGCTTTCCCCAGCAGTGCTAGCCAGAGTGAAGCTGTGCTGCAAGAACTGTCTCTCTCAGCTTAAAAGCCACGTAGCCTTAGGGCTTGTCCCTGCTGGAGGAGGAAGAGGGAAGAAATGCCAGTAAAGGGGGATTCGATCCTGCTGTGTTTAGATTTGTCTTTGGAGGTGGACCCGTTGCCAAGATGATTTGCCAAATGCCTTTATTGATTCAACAGGAATTTTGCTGGTGATTCTGGGCAGACTCTGCTGCTGTAAAAAGTCTTAAATCTTGCTGTGCCCTGTGGAGAGGAATAACATTGGATGGCATGTTGCAGTTGTTTGTCGGGTACCTCGGGGTATTTCTGTACTGCATACTCTTGCCGTATGGATTTTAGCCAACCTCTTTTGAGGTTGAAGCCAAGCACTTCTGCTGGCCTACAGCAAGTCATAGGTTTAGTTAAAAAAACTCAAGAATGTGTGAACATATGTAAAAGTCAGTATACAAAATTTAAAAGATGGCCATGTCACACTGCAGCCTTTCAGCACTCTGCAGGAGGACCAGGGGAGCCGTAAACTGGGTTTAGAATCATAGAGTGGTTTGGGTTGGAAGGGACCCTCAAAGGACATCTTGCCCCACCCCCCCTGCCATGAGCAGGGACACCTTCCACTAGACCAGGTTGCTCAAAGCCTCATCCAACCTGGCCTTAAACACTTCCAGGGAGGGGGCATCCACAGCTTCTCTGGGCAACCTGTTTCAGTATCTGACCACCATCACAGTCAAGAATTTCTAGTATCTAATCTAAACCTCCCCTCTTCCAGTTTAAAGCCATTTCCCCTTGTTCTGTCACTACCTGCCCTTGTAAAAAGTCCCTCCCCAGCTTTCTTGTAGGTCCCTTCAGGTACTGGAAGGCCACTATAAGATCTCCCCAGAGCCTTCTCCAGGCTGAACAGCCCCAACTCTCTCAGCCTGTCCTCATAGGAGAGATGCTCCAGCCCTTGGATCATCCTCGTGGCCTCCTTTGGACTTGTTCTAACTGGTCCATGTCTTTCTTGTGATGGGGGCTCCAGAACTGGATGCAGTACTCCAGGTGGGGCCTTATGAGAGCGGAGTAGAGGGGGAGAATCCCCTCCCTCGACCTGCTGGACACGCTTCTCTTGATGCAGCCCAGGATACGGTTATTTGCCTTTGCCTTCACGGCTGCAAGCACACATTGCCGGCTCATGTTCAGCTTCTCGTCCACCACCACCCACTAGGTGGGAGGTTTTCTACCTTATTTCTAGTCACAAAGAAGTAGAGCAGGCTTAGCAGGCCCTGTCCAAAACCTCTGTACAGTTGCTGAAAGAAAACTTTTTCTTAAATCTTGATGATTTTTACCATTTTTGGATCTTTTTTATCCTGATATGTGGCAGCTTTCTACTTTTAAGAGCAGTCATTTATATTGAATTTTACATATTGTCCCTGCCTCCCAGTAGACCTGTGATAAAACTAATGTTAGCTTTAGGGAAGAAGGGTATTAATTTGGTTGCTCCCTGGATTTTTTAATTTTTTTTGAGTCTGCAGAGAGGTAGAGCTGAAGTAACAATACAGTGATAAAGTTTCTGGATGATCTTGGATTCAAGGTAAACACACCATGCTGGGGAAATAAAAAATGGACCTAGGTTTGGGGATAAATGCTGTCAGGTAACAAGGTGTGTCCTCTCATAACTGAAGAGAATTGCTGCTAGGGAGAATAAGAACTGATTTTTTTTTTTTTTCCCAGTATAATGAGAAACTTATCCAGAGTATTTTAACACAAAATTAAATTTAAAAAATACAGCTATGCTGCATCTGACAGATTGTTTTTCTTGACAATCTCATCTCTAGCTCTGGCCAGTAACATACGCTTGGGAGAAAACATACAAAAATGTACTAAGTTTCATTCCTGGCAAGCAGTGGGCTGGGACACTTGAGCTGGAAATTGCAACAGGATTGTCATGCTTCATAGACCTTTTTTCTGTGCACGGACTTGTCTTTTAAATGCATGTATACTTTTGGAATTAATGACATCCTGAGTCAATGACTTTTTCCAGGCTGAAGAACATGGTGTTTGTGTAACCTCTCCTCCCGGATACTGTCTTGTACCTCTGTTACTCTGCTGCCTTGTGATATGGGAATATCGGCGATAACTGCATCAGGCTACTGTATAAATGTTTCATATTCTTTCCTTATTATTCCTACATTCTGTTTGCCCTTTCATTAACTCTGAGCTAAAATGCTCAAAGAGCTATTCACGTTTGGGTTGGGCTTTTTTTTGCGTGGTAATGCCAAGTTTAGGCTTGATCACTGAGTATACGCACTAAGAGTGATCTAACACTCCACATACATTAATTTGTGTTTGCAATGGGCTCTCCTGCCAGCTCATTTCCTCAGTAGTGTCCTTGAATTATTCTACAGCTGTTTATAATAATTTTAATTGCAACTACTGTGAACTTTTTTTATTGTTCAGTAATAACCTGGAAGAGGAGGTGGACAACTTGTCTGCCAGCACAGACACTTTTGCTGCTGCAGTCACAAACTCACTTAAAAAGTGGGAATGAATGACTTTACACTTCAGCAGTTATTAAATTACGGGATCTTCCATCTTACCTTACTTTGATTAAGAATTTTGCTTGTAAAGAAAGCAAAGAACCTCATCAAAGAGATTGGAAATTCAGTTACTCTATTAATAGGCTCACCCATGTCCATGTAGTTTTTGATTTCTTCCAAAGATGATAATATGTTTCTGCAGCATGGCTTTCTTCCACAAAAGCTGTGTATGGTTTACAAATTTTGTTATTTATTGCTAGCTTCTTTTCAACACAGAAGTTAGTCTTAGTGGTCTGCAGTTCTTTAGCTCCACATGGCCCTTTTATAAAAATTGGTGTCATGTTTTCCTCCTTTTGTTTGTTTGATTACAAGGCTGGTGTCAGCAATAGTTATACACCACAATAGTTTGTCAGTGTAGGTTGCATTCTTTGGGAAATATTGGGTTCACAACAACAACAAAAAAGACAATTAGGCTATTCATGGCAGAAGAATCCAGTAGAGGCTGTCATGCAGATATCTGTTATCTCTGAATTACAAAGTCCCTAAGCTTTAGGTAGCTGAAGATAGGAGCATATAGTGGGAATTATCACTGTGCTTGCTCTGTTTTTGTTCTCTTCCCTGGGTATCTGGCGTTGGTCACTGCTAAGAGTTCAACGGAAATACTTAATTTAGCTTTCCTGCTTCTGAAGTGGTCTCTTTTCATTTTGATCATCTATCAGCCCAACAGACTTTCTGGCAGGCATCCTACTTGTGGTGTTTGAAAAAACTATTTCAATAGCATCTTTTATACTTCAATAAGCTATTTCTCAAACCTTTTTTTTTCTTAATCTATTTTACTATTTACATGCATTTTGCCTGAATTGGTGCTCATTGCTGGTTTCCTTGTTTGGACACCACCCTGTGCATTTAAAGAATGTCTTACTGCTAGCAGCATCTGGTTTCTAATCATGCTGGTTTTCCCTAGTTCCTCTCTAGTCTTTTTTTTTTTTTTTTATGATAATGATAAACACTCTTAGCTTCTAATATGGTGTCTTTGAAAAAGCTCCATGCTACCTGAAAGCATTTTACCCTTAGTTTATCTTTCTAATAAGCCAACTCACTTCTTTATAGTTCCCCTTTTCAAAAGGAGGTGTTACTAGGAACTTCCCTGTGTTGCAGCCACAATTAGAGCGTGGCTTCTACTCAGTTATGTCTTCAACTGAGCTCCACGTTGTGCTGAGGACTCAAAACATGCTGCTTCTCTTGTGGGTTCTCTGAAGTGCTGCCCTCTGGAAATACTAACTAGTGATGCCTGAAATGGTAGTCTCTGGAGCACAGTTTATATTTACTGTGTCTCCTGAGGCAGTGAAAGTCTCCTGCCTGTGTCTTCTGTCCTCTTAGATGTTCCCATTCCTCCATACATGTTGCAGGTGCTAAGTCCTGCTTGGGCAACTGGTACTTCTGCTTGGTTGTATTGATGGCTTCCCCTTGTCTCGAAGATCCCTGGCACATTTAAGCTGTAGTAATCTGGTTCTGGTTTATTTTGGAGAAGGCAGACCTTCCTGGATAAAGTTACAAAAATTTCATCAGGTACTGATGAATTCAAAACACGCTGCTCTACACCATTTTCTCATCCAGGCACTGAAGCACTGCTGCCTTTTTTTTGTTTGTTTGTTTTGTTTTTCCGTTGCCTGGGAATTGTGTAAATCCAGCTATTTCCCCCCCTCTATCCATCTGTAAAAAAATAAGTTGTCCATGTTTTCTCAGCCTCATGACTGAGGGTTTGAGATGCTGAATCAGTCCTTGGGCCAGTCCTCTGTTGTGCTTCTTCCAACCTCTTTTATTACTTTCCATGGTGTAGCTAAAGATAGGCATGGCAAAGCAGGCACAGAACTGGTCAAAAGGGCTGTGGCATTTGGAGCTGTGGTTAAAAGCCTCACTGAAAAGACATGCTGCAAAATCAGTCCTTCAATTCAGTAGGTTTAAAATAGAGACCTAAGTGAAGTGATTATAGAATCATAGAAAGGTTTGGGTTGGAAGGGACCTTAAAGATCATCTAGTTCCAAACCCCCTGCCATCAGCAG
>NW_010325620.1:0-11613 GCF_000700745.2 Antrostomus carolinensis | reverse complement strand
TGGCTCAAACCCTCATCCAGCCTGGCCTTAAACACTTCCAGGGAGGGGGCAGCCACAGCTTCTCTGGGCAACCTGTTCCAGTGTCTCACCACCCTCACAGTGAAGAATTTCTTCCTAATATCTAATCTAAACCTACTCTCTTCCAGTTTAAAGCCATTTCCCCTTGTTTTGTCATTAGCTGTCCTTATGAAAAGTCCCTCCCCAGCTTTCTCATAGGCCATCTTCAGGATACAGTTGGCTTTCTCGTCTATAGGTGCACATCACCAGGCCATGTTGAGCATCTCATCAAACAGTACCCCTAAGTCTTTCGTCTCTGGGCTGCTCTCAATCCTGCCTAGCAGGTGTTTATGCTTGGCATTGCCTTGACCCAGCTCAGGACCTTGTACTTGGTCTTGTTGAACTTCATGAGGTTTTCGCGGGCCCACTTTTCAAGCCTGTCAAGGTCCCTCTAAATGGTATCCCTTCTCGTGTTGACCAAACCACACAGCTTGGTGTTGTCAGCAAACTTGCTGAGTGTGCACTCAATCCCACTGTCCATGTCACCAACAAAGATTTTAAGACAGAACCAGTCCCTGTACCAACCTCTGAGGAACACCACTTGTCACTAGAGTCCACCTGGACACTTACCACTCTTAGAAGTCCAATTACATGAAGTCTGTGGTTAATTGACATGTCAAACCAATTAAAAATATTATTTTTTACATTCTGATGGAAGACATTAGTTCTGCTGCATGACTATCTAAGCAGAAAGTCTTGTATCATAATATCAGTATGTTTAAAAAAAATATTAATACAAATGCCAGTGTTAAATGTTGTCATTTTGTGTTGGCCTCCTTCTGACAAGACAGAGTCAAACTGCATGTTGCTTTCTAGGTCATTATCCTAAATGGATCCTTGCAGGATGTAACCTTATGTTTTTTATTCCCAGGAGCTCTTGTTAATAGCTGGTTTGTTGCGGGAGAAGGTGTTAATTTTGAGTTGGAAGCTTTTTCATGGTCAGGATGATGGATGTGCCATTGATAAAACCATGTTGGCTATTCCAAATCCTTTTTTCCTTCGTGCACTTGGAAATGGCTTCCAGCAGCATATGCTCTGTCATCTTTCCAGGGGCTGAAATTAGACTGGCTGGATGTAGTTCCCTGGATCCTCCTCTTTGAAGGTAGGCGTGGCATTTGTCTTTACCTGTCCCCAGGAACCACTGTCAAGCTCCAGGACCTTGTAAAGTATAACCTCACAATGACATCACAAGCTCCCTCAACACCCTCCAGTGCAACTTATCCAGTCCCATGGACTTGTGCTGTGTTTATCCCATTTGCTGTGATGTGATATGTCCAGGGAACGGGTCTGTGACCCACCCTTCCTTACTATGGTGGATATTCCTTCACTTCTGCAGAGTTTGCCATGAGACACAAGAACTTGAGAGGTGTGACAGCAAACCTTGCAAGTAAAGGCTGAAGAAAATCAGGTGTTGAGTGTCTCAGTCTTTTCATTGTCCTTTGATACTAAGCCCTTCTCATTGCTCTTCCTATCTCATCGATTTCAACTCCACCAGAGCTTTGCTTTTAATTCTCTCTGAATGTCCTCAGGCAGTATTTCTGTACTCCTTCTAGGTAGCCAGTCCATGCATCTCCCTTCCCTATTCTTCCTTTTTGCGTTGGAGCTCCATCAGGAGTTCTTGGTGCAACCAGGTGGGCTTTTTGCCATGCCTGTTTGATTTACTTTATGTGAGAATGGGCTGTGCCTGTCCTTTGGGGGGGTTGTCCTCAAAGAAGCTATTCCAGGGCCCTTTTTGGCAAAATTGTAACACCTCAGATCATGAACTTCTCATGGCACATGTTAGGAAACATTTAAATAATAATTTCTTTATGAAAGAGTCAAAAAGGGAGAGAAAACTGACTGCCTGATGGTCAAAACCACTGATGACTAAGAGTATGGAGCTCTCAGAAGAGGCTGCCTGGCATGTGGCTCATTTCAAGAGCTGCACCTGGTTATACAAGACCCAAGCAGTGTGAGTTGTTCCAAAGAATCTGTATCCAGCATTTCTAAAAAGAGACATATCTACAGTGCATTAGTTGCAATAGGCTCTTTGAAGTTTCTTTTATCTGATGAACACTAAGAAGCAAAGCAGGTTGTCCTTTATGAAGTTCACTTTCACCGTAGAACACTCTTAATCCGCATCTGCCATTTCCATTGGTATATTTTGCTGGGCTTGGGTCAAGCTTATTGTATTTTGGGTCGAAATTTAAGTCAAGAAGCATTCTGTTAAAGTATATTGTAAGTGATGCTCAGTGGAACTCCCTATCTCTCCTATTAACTAACGTTACTGTAGAGCCCTTAAGCCACGGATGTTCATACTGTTGATCAGATTTCATGCCAGGGTGATTAACTGTGTTGGCTGTAAGAAAGGATCAGTACTCAACATGCTTTGCTCAGGCTTCATATGCTGTTGTTATCCAACCCATGGAAGACTCACTTGCAAATCATTCCTACTGAGCCAGAGGGTTTTGGTCTTGTGACTCAACTTAAACTAGATTTTTTTTGACAGCTTCTTTTGACAAACGTTGCAGGAATTTTATCCTGAGTAGTTTGACTGGGAGAAGAAGCATCATGACTCTTTGTGAATGTTTGTGGCATGAGACAAATTAATCTCTTTATTCCCCCCCCCCAATATGACAATAGATAACAGCTCTCTGCTCACTAGCGTGAGCCAGAATTTCAGCTTCATCACCCACACGCATCTGTCAGTCTGATCATGGTAGAATAAATATTTTTAAGTGTTTTTTCCTTCCGTGGATTATCCAGTTTGACTTTTCCTTTTCAATGACGTTATTGCTGTTACAGGGCATGCCCCCTGGGCTGTACAAATTTGTACTTGAATAATTGGGTCTGTTGCCATGGGTCACCTTTTTACTTCAAACAGAACAACTGGCAATAAGCTTTTGTTGAAAAACCTGAAAAAGTAACTCTTCCTTGCTTGACTACAATGCTCCTTGTGTACAGAAATGTATTTTTGGACAACTGTTCTTGCAGCTCACAACATTTTATAAAACAAATCAAAAGGGAATGACAACTGGCTTGTTTTTAAAAATCATACATGTAATTCTGAAAGGTGTTTGCTTTGGTGGTTTTATTATTTTTAGTACAAGCAGGGGAGGGAATTCTTGACAAAAATAAAGACTTCTGACTTAAGAATACACATATGCAGAGCTGTGTGTTATTAGTAAAGTTGTTTTTCCTGTCAGTTTGATGGTAGGTGATAGCTTGGATCCTTTTGTTGGTCCAAGTGCTATTAAAAATTTCAAACTGTATAAGACATTTTTGGTGCCAGACTTGAGTTGAAAAAATACTGAAATCTTTAGTTGTAGGGTATGAAGTAAAGCAGATGAATCTTGGCTGCTCGTTAAAAATGGATGGTCTTTTTACTCTGGGCAAGTAACATGAATTTAATTTGTTCTCTTATAGTAAGTAGTTAGTTGTCCAGTCAATCTTGTAGCTAAGAAGATTGAATAGAAAAGCTCTGGAGTGGAGCCTGCTTTCTTCAGGAATGTGATTAGTTCCTTAATTATAGCACTGTGCAAATTACATATTTTTGTTACTGTTGTATGAAAAAAGATTTCAGTAATTACTGTTGGTATCTGTGTCCTTGGAAATGGAGTGTTAGGGACTTAGTTTCATTTCACATGGTACCTTGGGCAAATCTTCTATTCAGGTGCCACGTAGTACACTGGAACTGTTCTGTAACTAAAAAGCCCAATTTTGTAGTATGCGCGTAAATCTTTGTGCACCTCAGTGAGAGCTGGGCTTGAGAATCACGCTAAATCAGGAAGGCTGGCTTTCCACTGCAGGTTATCAGCTGTATTACTGCTGGCAAGACTCCTGGAGGAAAAAAAAATGCTTTTAAAATGTAATTAACCGTGTATTGTCAGAGCATCTCCTTGTGGTCAGGAAAGATTTGAATTCCAGCCATTTGCCTTAAGCAAAACCAAGCGTTTTCTGTTAATGTTTCAGGTCTCAGTAGTGAAAACTACAGTGAAGATGAATCCTCTGTCTCTTTAGTGATGGCTGCTAGCATTTCAAATATTAAGTTTCAACACAGAAATAGTTCACTCGAAGAGTACTAAGAAGTTGACAGAGGCACCGGGTGTGTTACCTGTAGTTGGATTTACTTACCTGTGTGTGGGCATCTGAAATGAGAAGACTAAGCTCTGAACAGGATCTCCTACTCAACAAAAATGTGTAGTGCAGTGTCTGGAGTGTATTTAAATTCTGCCATAAACCTTGACTTTGGAGGAGGGGGCAGAGAAAAGTCTGAGACGTTTCCTGCAGCTGCTTGTGTTAACCCTCCAGGTGCCATCTTGCATCACAGAAGTTGGGGCAAATGGAGGAAGCATTCAGTCAAATGAGTTGTAATCTGAATGTGAAACTAATGAATGTAGATGAATTTCTTATGCACTGTCTTGTTTCTGTTAACCACAACTTGCTGTGGTAGGGTGTTTAAATAAACTTACATGACACAAATTAGAATTCAGTCCAGCCGAGTATAGGCAGGAACTTCAAGGTTTAATATCTGATAAGCAGGGCGTGGTGGAAATAAAGTATTTCTGCAGGACTGAGCCCACTCCCCCAAGCTTCTTTCTAACCTTTTGTTTATTATATTAGGTAAAACCTGTCAGTGTTTGATAAATCCAAAATTACGCACAGCCTGGGCATTTCTGAGCTGTACATAAGCAAATGCATCAAGCTATGATGTCCTAAGCTAGTGCCCACCTCAGTGGGGAAATGATGAGAATTGCCACGCACAGCGAGTTGTAGCTTCTCACCAGTGTTTTCTGAGGACCCAGCGGTAGCTGCCTCAGAGGGGAGAGAGGAGAGCATCACAGCACACGCTTCCTGCGCAGCTGACCCACAGCAATGTCTGACCCTGGGGCCGAGCAATCCGCTTTCCCCGTCTCTTCCCTGCGGTGCTGCAGGGAGTGTCACCGTGCTGCAGAAGGGCTGGAGACGTGCGAGGAGATACTGCACCACTTCAGACCAAAGCAGGATAGAAGAGGGCTTTGGCTCCATCTCTCTGTAAGGTGGCTTCCCCGTCTCTGAGGAAGGGAGTTTATTTTAGCCACTCTGCCCTATGATGTTGATTGCTTCAAGTTTTTCACTGTTGGGCAAGTGATACTATGGGCAAGAATCTTATGATTAAAAAAAAAATGTAACATTTATTCCTTTAATTTTCCTGTTAGCCCTAATGTTGGGTCTCTGTACAAACCTCACTCTTAATTTGGATCATGGCACTTTCAGAGGAGATGTAGCTTGTAGCTAATAAGAAATTTAGTCACATAGCCTTGCAGGCTACTTCAGGAATGGAGACAGACAAAGCTTGTAGCTATTGTAAAAACAGGGAATGCTGTTTCAGCGTAGGTTTAGGCTGTTACATAGTGTGTAGTAGAGGTTTTGCTCCCGTCTGCTGAAGGGGAAAAAAGATGACTCAGCTGATCAACCTTGCCTTCTTGGGTTGACTGCTCACCTCTCTTCCAGAACCTCTGTTTTGTCAGCTGACTGCTATAATCTTGTATTGATGTTGTTGGTCATAGAATCATAGAAAGGTTTGGGTTGGAAGGGACCTTAAAGATCATCTAGTTCCAACCCCCCTGCCATCAGCAGGGACACCTTCCACTAGATCAGGTTGCTCAAAGCCTCATCCAGCCTGACCTTGAACACTTCCAGGGAGGGGACATCCACAACTTCTCTGGGCAACCTGTTCCTGTGTCTGACCACCCTTACGGTGAGGAACTTCTTCCTAATATCTAATCTAAACCTACTCTCTTTCAGCTCAAACCCATTTCCCCTTGTTTTGTCATTAGCTGTCCTTATGAAAAGTCCCTCCCCAGCTTTCTTGCAGGCCCCTTCAGGTACTGGAAGGCCGCTATAAGATCTCCCCGGAGCCTTCTCTTTTCCAGGCTGAACAGCCCCAACTCTCTCAGCCTGTCCTCATAGGAGAGGTGCTCCAGCCCTTGGATCATCCTCGTGGCCTCCTTTGGACTTGTTCTAACTGGTCCATGTCTTTCTTGTGATGGAGGTTCCAGAACTGGATGCAGTATTCCAGGTGGGGCCTTACGAGAGCGGAGTAGAGGGGCAGAATCCCCTCCCTCAATGCATAAAAATACCCTGTAAGGCTCCATAGGTAACACGTCCAGTATTAACATCAGCTTTACTTAGTCGTATCTTAACAAAGAAATGCCCAGTTCTGTAGCCTGTTTCTGTCTACTCTAGACTTAGGCAATGATCCCTCTGACTTGCAGGCCAGTCTCAGCTAGGACTTAGGTGTTGTCAGCCATACAGGTGAGCAAACTGTTTTGTGAAAGAAACTCTCCCCCATCTTCCTAGGGTGAAAACAGGGCTCCTAACTTATTTTTGGGCTCTGCTACTGCAAGACCCTCTCCAAGAGTGGGAAAAAAATGCATGCACTATAAAGCACTTATCAGTAGGTGGTAATTGATATCGCTGTGAATCTCATAGCACTTTAACCATGAAATAAAACTCAAAATACAGTTTAACATTGTGAACATTTTTATATTAATGGAGAAGAGAGATTCCACTTTTTAATGTCAATTACAATTTCAAGATAAGTGCTAAATTGTGACCTTCAACTTTGTACCGATTCAGGGCTCTCAGCTTGAAACAGCTAACTCCAGCTTCTTAGCAGTTGGCTGCTGGAGCAGTTACAGGAATGCGATGGCAGCTGCCTGCTATCTCGGGGAAACCTGTGCTGCTGCATTTTGGTCCGAGCACACAAGTACAGTGCTTTACAATCCAGAGAGAGGACTGACTTGCCTTTGGTAAGCGCAGGAGCTGGTTAGATAGTTGATCTGAGGAAGACGGTATCAGGATAGAGAGCTGGTTGCGGCCATGGTGTCTCTGGAGCTTGGTGCTGGTGTGCTAGGGAATTCAGGATGACACGAGAAGCATTTCTGTCAACTCAAAATCTCAAATTGCCTTCTTAAGTATCTATCTCATTGGGGCTTAAATTACTGCTAAGGTGCTCTCCTTGTTCACTTCATGCATTTTTGCTTGATGAATGGATTACTGTCCCTGGAGAAGCAGCCTCTAGCCTGGGTTTGGGTTTTTTTTGTTTTTTGGGGGTTTTTTTTAAGCTTACAGCTACAGCTGTGGTGGTTGCTAACAGAGAGGCTGTAAGGCCATCCAGTCCTCAGAGCATATACCCATGATCACATTTGTGAGGCCAGGCGACATCGATAAGAGCAAGCCAATGAATAGAGTACAAAGCTGTAAGAGCAGAAATTTCCTCAGACCAAGGAGTGCTCTAGCCCAGATGTCCAGCTTCTTGTTCAGAGGGGTCCTCCCCCAAAAAGGGCTCCTCTCCTGCTGTGGCTGGTGCATAACTTTGTGACCGAGAGACAGGATGTTGGTGTGGTAGGGTCTCCAACAGTGCTGTTCCGTCCCAAGGGTGGAGAGGGAGTAGAACTAATTCACATCTGAAGTATGCAGGCTGATTGCAGAAATGTTGCTCACCCTCTTTCCCCATGGGATCACTACTGTATATTTTGAAAGGTTCCTTCTCGCTCCAGTGATGCGCCAGTCCATGTTTTTGCTCAGTAATACTAATGCTGATTTGGAGACGCAAAGTTTTCATTCATGGACTGACCTGAAGGTGTTGCTTCCTTTCACCCATGAGTTCCCTGAGGAAAGGAAGCAAACAGAGCTGCTCTTCCCTGCAGCACTGCCTGAGGACAACGTTGCCAGCTCCTCACAGATCTGTGCAGGTCTGCTCCTCCTTGCCCTGTACAATAACTCTTTACAAGGCTCAGGAAAAGTGATGTGAAATGTCTAGAGGCATGACTAGCTTAAGGATGCTTCCCTCTCCTTCTTGCATATCTGCTGCAATGTTAAATCCTCTCAGCTATACCAATAAGAATTCAAATATATTTTTTTAAGTGAGTTTGTTTATTAATTTGGTTCACAGCATGTCACCATGGCTGGCCTGCAGGCTATGCCTGAAAGGGCACCTTGCTACCGTATGTGGGCAGGACAGTACCCGGGGGATGAAGCTAGAGATTGAAACGTATTTAAATCCTCTTTGTCACAGTCCCTTTTGTACTTTGAATCTGCCCATGCCAGTTTTCAATAGCTTGCAGTTTTTGCCTGGATGCCTGTATCTACTTAACCCTCCCTATCTTTTTAAAACTGAAGCATGAGTCTGGAAATTCAGGCTTTTTATTTTCCTTTTCTGGTGCTTCAAATTTACAGGGGAACTAGTATTGTAAAACTCGGCTTCAAACACAAGGAAAATGTTTATGGTTTCTTGGTATTTG
Organism: Antrostomus carolinensis; assembly: GCF_000700745.2. Classification (NCBI taxonomy): domain Eukaryota; kingdom Metazoa; phylum Chordata; class Aves; order Caprimulgiformes; family Caprimulgidae; genus Antrostomus; species Antrostomus carolinensis. Next base: position 3,289 of record NW_010325620.1, on the reverse strand, counting down.
GTTTGGCAGCCACTGGGTGTCAGTGCTGCTCCACTGAAGAAAGGATTTTCCCACTTCCTTCCCTGTGTATGTGAAGGAAATGAGAGCCGAGGCTCCTGATTTTTGTCACTCAAATACTTGAGCAGTATTCTCATTTCTTGGAAAAAATTGCCACAGACTTTAAAATATTTATTAATTTAATATATCTAAAACAATTACGGTGTTTCAAACCTCTAATTCTCAATGCAAGATGAGACACAAGATCGTGCTAGGAGTTACTGCAGTCTGTTGGAGCTTATGGGCTTGATAAATCAGTCCGTGGACTGTCCAATGAGTGAAATAAAGCCTCTGGAAAAAACTAAATGTATGCTCTTACCAGAGGTATAAATGTAGTGCTTTTATGGCTTGCAAATGGCATATTTAGCAACACATGATTTTTCAAGTTTAAAAAATAAAATGTGCTGACAGATTTGAGGAGATTAAGTTGGATATGTAGCAAAAAGCCTGTCTAGACCTCTAGTTTTATGTTTTAAAAATGTATTAAGTACAGATCAAAATGGGCTTATAAATTGCTCACAGATGTGTCGTTCAGTTCGTGCTATTGTTATAGGTTTGGCTTTTTAAAATTACGTTAAGTTACTTACTGTCTTTCATTCTTACGCTCTTCACCATTTTGTACCTAAATATGACTTGCCTACACTGCAGGAAGTGGGAGAAATAAGCCTTTTTTTAAAAAGTTTCCTAGCTAAACTGCTGAAGGAGCAGGTGAGTGGCACAGTGCAACCTGTGTCAGCTACTGCCTTCTCCTGCGAGGCCAGAGTTGCTATGAATTTCCACCACCTTTTACTTGGCGCTTATGAATGGTGTTCAGCTGGGATGCTGACTTTGAATGTGTAACACCCCATTTTCCTCCATTTTGACATAACTGTATCGCCAGAATTAATCCAGGTTGTTTCTGAAATAGGGAATAAAGCCCCTTAATGCGGGCTGGGTATTACAGAGCAGGCATCACTTTATTCAGCGCTGGGTGCTAGGGAGGGGTGTATCACCACAAATGTAGCACACGGAGTTTGCAAAGCTTCACTCATTTATACATCATTGATGAGCTTGGTCCACCAGCTGTACATATACATTACTGTTCTGCTTCCTGGTTGGCTGAAACTTTTCTTGCTTACCTTTTAAGAGTACAGGACACAAAAAATTGCCCAGCGTGTGCTCTAGTACAAGGGGGGGGTAAGTCTGTTCAGTATCGCATCGGTGGTTGCAATCTTCCCCTGCCATGTTTACCTTTCCCCTGCAGATTCTTGCTGGCTTCATCCTTTTCAGGCAATTAACCAGCTTTTGGTGCCTTCTAGGGCAGGATGTTCTCCTCTTCAAGGGTGTAGTTGAGGCCTGCATAGTTTATATAAAGTAACGGGACTTGCACAGGCTAAAGGCAGTGGGCCCCTTGGTACTTACTCAAGGCTAAACTACAGATGTCTTGTTACAACTAAAAACAGGAGTTTACTTATTTTCTAACAAGGTGAGTATATTTTTAAAGCAACACAATTCTGTTATTAATCTGTTATTAAATGCACAATGGAAGGTCTTTCTTCTACATGTCGCAATGCATCGAGGTAGCACATCCATTTTATCTCTGCAAATGGCTGAATAAGTTGTCGACAGCTTTAATGCTTGTGCTACAAATGGAACTATTGTGATCTGTAATCAACTGAAATCTTTTGAGAGGGATCTGTGGAAGGAAAGCATCAGTGGCCTGAATCGTGCATTTTCAAACAGTCAGCCTAGCACTTGCATATCGGTAGCTTACAAATATGATTAGCTGCAGCTACTTCAGATGTGAAAACAATCGAGCTGGAGGATTTAGTCAGTAAACTGTACTTGTAGAGATCGTGCTGTTTCAGAGGCTGCTTACAGCAGCACGCCTGACTACGAGAAGAAATGCCTTATTAGGTCAGACTTAGTTATAGACTGTTTTGATTCTCTAATTTTATTTTTACACAGGACCAAAATTAATACTATATTTCTACCAATTTATTTTTTCTGGCGGATGAGAAATATATAGAGATGCTATTCCCTGACAATTACTGAAAGACATTCTTCTTCAGCAAAGAAATGCTCTTTAAATGCCTACAGATCTGTTATGTGAGCTCTTTCTGTGTTTAACTTAATTTAGTTGCAGAAACTCTGGTGATTTCTGATTATTAAGGTAATTTCTTTCCAAACACAGGAATGTTTCTGTGCATTTAAGCTTTTTATTGTATACAGCTATGGAAGTTTGTGCATCTATAAGTTTAAAAGTTTCTGTTTGTGAAGAATAATTTCTTAATACATGATAGTTGTCTTTGGAAACTCAGATTCTCTCTAGTAGAGACATTGCTTGCCGAAAGATGAAAAAGGCAAGTCTTTTACCCATGGAAATCCAAAGTGCTTTGTCTCTGGATTTGGTGATAGGAATTGTATTATTATAGTTGGAAAAGGGGCTAGTGATCAGGTAGGGAAGCTTCCAGGTAAGGAAATACCTGGACTAGTAGGGAGGCTGTGAACAGTCTCATTTAGGGATACAGCTTGGGAAATGGACGTTACAATTGCAAATGAAATCCATTGTTGAGAAATATGATTAATAAATATTGGAAAGTGTGGACTGAATTACTCATACTGCGTTTTTATAAATCATCTATAATCCCTCAGGAAAAAAGACCTGAGTGCAGGTCCACAGTGAAATTAAAATGCAACATGTTTTAAATGGATACAGAAGTATTTTGGTGGTACACCAAGGTGGAACGCACTGATACAGATGCTTAAATTGAAAAGATTTAGTAGGAATTACTATAGGCAATAGTAATATGTCCTCTGTCACTCTTTCTGATTCTGGTTAGTCTTGCACATTCAGCTAATGTTCAGTTCTGTCACGTTGGCTACTAGAAAGACATATATTGTAGCCAGACACATGCTTGATTGAACCTGTTACTTGAATGTCCATTCAGTGTTTTTATAGGGTTAGAAACTGTTTATTTTGATGAAAATTTGTATTCTTGGTTATTGTGATAGCATTTATTGTCAAATTTTTTATAGATATTACATTTTTAAATTATCTAGAAATTCTTGGCCTTTTTCTAAAATTTGGCAGCCCTTCAGTGTTCAGGTTCTCACTTTATTCCTTTGGCGTATCTGCACTAGTTTGGTTTCTCACCTCTCTTTTGTATTTTTTCCCTGTTCTCCTTTCTTTCAAGGAAGGGGCCCACTGAAATTGAGCCAGGTTTGAAATTTGTCGTTGGCGAATTTTATTTTATTTTATTTTATTTTATTT
>NW_010325619.1:0-4124 GCF_000700745.2 Antrostomus carolinensis | reverse complement strand
TGGGTCCTCCTTCTTACCCTTCTTGAAAACAAGGGTGACATTTGCCTTCTTCCAGTCCTCAGGAACCTCTCCTGATTGCCATGACCTCTCAAAGATGACAGAGTGGCCTAGCAATGACGTCAGCCAGCTCCCTCAGCACATGGGGACATCCCATCAGGACCCATGGACTTGTGGGTGTTAAGGTTGCATAGTCGATTTCTAACCCAATACTCATTGACCAAAGGAAAGTCTTCCTTTTGCCAGGGTCTCTCACTGGTCTCTTGAGTCGGGGTTTCCTATTGAGTAACTCTGCCTTCTCCGTGTCCTCTGTTACCAGATACCCTGCCCCATTCAGTAGCAACCCCACATTTTCCCTGGCCTTCTTTTTGTTATTGGTGTATTTGAAGAAGCCCTTCTTGTTGCCTCTGACCTCCACTGCCAGATTTCGTTCCAACTGGGCCTTGGCCTTCCTCATCACATTTCTGCATGCTCTGGTGACACTGTTATATTCTTCCCAAGTGGTCTGTCCCTGCTTCCACCTCTTGTACACCTCCTGCTTATGTCTGAGTTTTGCCAGGAGGTCCTTGTTCATCCACACTGGTCTTCTCCCCCTTTTGCTTGACTTCTTGCACACACAGATGCATTGTTCTTGAGCCTGGAGGAAGTGGTGTTTGAGTATTAACTAGCTCTCTTGCACCCCTCTTCCTTCAAGAGTCTGATCCCACGGGATTCTTTCAAGAAGGTTCCTGAAGAGGCTTAAGTTAGCTCGCCTGAAGTTCAGGGTTGTGGTCTTACTTACTGCTCTGTTTCTTCCTAGCAGGACCCTGAACTCCACAATCTCATGGTCACTACAGCCAAGGCTGCCCCCAACCTTCACATCCCAACTATTCCTTCATTATTTGATAGGACAAGGTCCAGCAGCACTCCTTTCCTTGTTGGCTCTTCAATCATTTGCAAGTTATCAATGCTTTCAAGGAACCTCCTTGACTGCATCTGACTTGCAGTGTTATTCCTCCAGCAAACGTTGGGGTAGTTGAAGTCACCCATGAGCTCCAGGGCCAGCAACTGTGAGGCTACTTTGAGCTGACTGTAAAAGGCCTCATCCATTTCCTCCACCTGACCAGGTGGCCTGTAGCAAACACCCACTACTATGTCACCCATGTTGGTCTGACCTTTAATCCTTACCCATAAGCACTCAACCCTCTCATCATTCACCCCGAGGAACATACCAGATGTTCTCTTATGTAAAGGCCAACTCTACCACGTTGCCTTCCTGGTCTGTCTCTCCTCAAAAGCTTACAGACATTGATGGCAATGTTCCAGTTGTGTGAACTGTCCCACCATGTTCAAGTAATTGCAATAGGATCAAAGCCCTGCATCTGCACACAGATCTCTAACTCTTCCTATTTCCCATGCTGAGTGCATTGGTGTACAGGCACCTCAGAGAGGAATCAGAGCATGCCAATTTTACAGGAGGGGTGGAAGAAGATACCCCACAGATACGTTCTGCAGGCACTTGCTTGGCTGCATTCACTTGCCGGGGTTGTACACCCTTGAGTTTTGTTTTATTGTTTGGAAAATCTCCATAATTTCCATAATTCCCCCCTATCCACTTCCTTCCTAATTTAAAGCTCTCCTTATGAAGGTGGCAAAAGCATGTGTACCACTGTTGATGAGGTGGATCCCATCACTCCCAAGCAGCTGTTGATCATCAAACTGGGTCCCATGATCATAGAAACCAAAACTCTGTTGCCAGCACCAGTGGTGCAGCCAGTTGTTTACCTGGAGAAGACGCCTACTCCTCATCTGCAACCCTAACCAGAAGGATCGAGGAGAAAACAACCTGTGCCCCCCATATTTGATGATACATCAAATTCTTGAAGCCCAGACTTATGTATTGCATCAATTATTGATACTGAGTATGATGCTAATAGAGGCATCACAAGTATCTCTACACGCCCTTTCACAAACTTACACCTAGCCAAATTAAGCAAGCACTATCACAGATCTGTTACTGTGGATTACTCAGCATAGCTTGCAAATATGAGGAGGGGTTATCATCCACATTTCAGAATCAGAAGCCCATACTCTCACTTTAGGGTCTGGAATCTGACTACAAATTCCACCAGAAAATATAGAGTCTGTCTTTTGGGCATCAACAGCTTATGTTCAAAGAGAAGTGCCCTGATCTGACTGAGGACCCTGGCTATTTCCTGGCCAATCCCACAGATTTAGAATTGAGCATAGCCAGGTTGGTTATCAGTCATGCTTTAGGTGTCGGCCCTGTGGCAGATGAAAACCTATCATCATCCCACTGAGATGTGGTGGTGCCTATTAGTCAAAAAGGGTCCAATCGTAGGACATTTAATGGTGGCCTTACAGGTGCAGCACCCAGCCCCACACAGTCCCTGCTATTACAAAAGGTCGTTTCTGCTGTGCCTGTTCTGTTACCTTCCTGTCTCCCTAAAGGTGCAGCTATAGTTACCCTTTACCAACTTAAAAAAACCCTCAAAAACGAGACAAAAACCCCACCTATGCCTCTGTGAAAGGGTGCTGACCCAAAGCACCCTGAGACATAGAAAGCTTGTGCCCTGGGTTTGGTTAGGATAGAGTTAATTGTTCACAGGGAACTGGGAGGGGAAGAGCCCAAAGTGGGTATTCCATGCTCGGTATTTAAACAGGGAAGTTCCAGGAAGGGGGAGGTGGTACCAGGTACCAGTTTGGGAGCCAGCCAGGCGGTGAGCTGTTTGGTTCCATGTATCACTGTGCTGTATATTCTTTCATTAGCACTGTTGCTGTTGTTGTTTGGTGTTGTTTCTCCATCACCATTCCAGTAAACTGCTTGTGTCTAAACCCCTGAGCCCTGTTCGTTTATATTTTCTCCTCCCCATACCACCGGAAGGTGGGGATGGGACAGGGGGGGCAGTGACCCTTTCTGGTTAAACCACGACAGCTTGTTTGTCCGTAGGCATTCCTAAACAGGCAATACACAGTCTCAGCATCAGTGTTATTGGCTCTTGCCAACACCACACATTGTGCCACACATTCTCCCCTGGAGGTAAAGGCCCAAGTGCATGTCCTGCCACTCTATCAGCTAGAGCCTGGAAACACCGGGCCTGCATTACCAAAACTTACTAGAGGTCAAATTAGCACCACAGGGGGCTGGTCAGAAGCCACCAGTCCCACTGAGATGCTGTGGACAGTGCAGCTTATACAGACTTCCAAACTAGCGCTAGATGTCACCATCAACGATAAATTGTGTTTGCATTGATACAGGTGCTCAAATTTCTGTCATCAGTAGATTACACACTGGAGGGGACTATTTCCCTCATTCTGCCGTTGTCTGCAGGTTCACAGGACCACTCAGCTTTTCCTGTAGTCACAGTCAAGTATGATTTCCCTAAAAGAAGTTATGGCCCAAGGATCTGCAGTTTTGGGAGATTACAACATCTTAGGTAAGAATCTACTCCAAAGCCAAACCTCCCATGGTGCTCAAGGCAAGGTGTGGCATCTTGATGCTTCTGAACCAAACCACCTGCTAGTTCTAGTAAGTACCTCCCCTACCTCCAATGACCCATGTTAATTTACAGCAGCACCCTGTAAAACCATGAGCCCAAAACCCTACCACCCACCTCCCTTCTCACAGGACTGGAAGCACAGGAAGTAGTCATTCACACCCATGCCCCATTTAGCAGCCCCATGTGGACAGTGGGCAAACCCAACAAATGGGTCTTGGCATCTGACTGTTGACTACCATAGCATATGTTCTGTCTCCGCTCATTCAGGCCACAGTCCTAATAGCTGCTGAAGTACTCAACACCATTTGTCCTGCTTATTACCTATGGATGGTAGTTTCGGATATTAAAGATACGTTCTTCCAGTGCCCCAACCACTCAAATGGCCAAAGTCATTCTACTTTTACATGGAATAGCATTCAGTACACCTTTACTCATTTACCTCAAGATTATCACCATAGTCACACCCTTACTTGTGGTCTCTCAGCCTTAGCTGAAATTCCTTCCTTTCCTATTCTCTCTTGCCATGAGTATACCAATGACATCCCCCTGGGCAGACCTACACATTATATCTGTTGCACAAGATATAACCCTCTTAGTTTTCAGCCCTAAAAGAACACTTGGGGTTTA
>NW_010325618.1:20326-20678 GCF_000700745.2 Antrostomus carolinensis | reverse complement strand
GGTCTGGCCGGGCAGCACAGCCGGGCTGGGGGTCGCGGTGCCCAGGGATGCTCGGCTCTCCCCAGCCCGGCACTGCCTGGCTGCATTTCCCCACTTTAGTCCTGTGCTCCATCTCCCTCGTGACCTCTTCTCTCTCCAAGAGCTTGCATGGATTAGCAGGACCCTGCCTAAACCTCCTTGATCCCAGAACAACACCTTTGATGGGACTGAACCCACCTTTTCCAGGCTGCCTGCCCACCTTTTGTCTGTAAGGCAGGCTCTGCGGGGGCCGTGGCTGCCCCCCGTGCTGCACCTCACCCTTCTCCCAGCCGCGTCCTCCAGCCACGCCGACATCCCTCCTTTGACTTCCTCG
>NW_010325618.1:16962-20285 GCF_000700745.2 Antrostomus carolinensis | reverse complement strand
CGCCCCTAGATTTATTATTCTACAGTGATTGTGGTGAATTGCATTTGAAATCAATTAGCACAGGTACTCAAAGATGAATGTTCGGGCTCTGAAAAAAGGCGATGAAAACATACCATTTAAATCGAAATCAATTTCCCTTTCATGTATTTCTTCCTAGCTGCTGCCCGAAATTAATAGTTTTTAGATATTTGTGCACCAAGAGGAGACTCTCCCCTCGTAAAGCACGTCCCTCTCTTCCTCCTCCTCCTCCTCCTCACGCTGCCTGGGTGCGTCCCACCGCCCCAGCCCCGTCTGGGACCCAGAACACGCCTGGTCCGTTTGCCTGAGCAAGAGCAGCCGGGTCAGGAGCGGTGGGAATTGCCTCCTCCCTCCTCATCCTTTAGTGACATCATTGGCCGTTTCTCCATGGGAAACTCTTTAATTCCAGCCATAATAAACACGGGAACTGCAGCCACCAAACCCCAGGCAGCTGCAGCGCTTGCCATGACCCGGTGAGCTGATCTTTATCATAAACCTCGCTCCAGCAATTAGACTAACGATGAGCAGAGAGCCAAAAGGGGGACAGGAGAGGGATGAAGTGGTGATCTCTGAGAGATCTTGGGGCAGCCCCAACCTTCCCAGGCTTGGCAAGCAAAAGTGTCCAAGCCAATCCGGACACCTCCAAAAATCAACTGCAAAGGTCTGGGCTGGGGTCCACTCTCCCCAGCCCAGGGAGTAGGGGAGAGAATTGGAAGGGTCAAAGTGAGAAAACTTGTGGGTTGAGAGAAAAAACAAGTTACTAATTGAAATAAAATAATAGTAACAGTAATAACACAATATGCAAATGAGTGATGCCCAGTGCAGTCGCTCACCACCCGCCCACCGATGCCCAGCCTGTCCCAGCCAGCGACCCCAGAGCAGAGACAGTCCCCAAACCCAAACCACAATCCCGGGAGAGCCCGAGTGATCCCCGAGAGAATCCCCAGCTTTCCGCTCAGCCCTGGGCAATGTCCTGCCCATGGGGGACAGGAGATGGAATATCTCATTGGCAGAGCCAAATGCCAATTGGGGGTTTGCTAATTACTGCGCTTCCCCCCTCCCAGTCCTTTGCACTTTGCAGACCAGCAAAACACGGAGTCCTTGAACTTCCAGCAGCAACTGAAAACATCAGCATGTTATCAACGTTCTTCTCACAGCAAATCCCACACTGAAACCAACACACAACACTGCTCTAGCTACTGAGAAGACAATTAACTCTGTCTTAGCAAAACCAGGACAAGAACCCAGCCCATGTCTTGGAGTTTCACACATTCAGCTCTAACCATCCCCACAACCTGAGGTGCTCCAAAGCCAGGACAGTGGCAGCATTTCCTGGCCCTTTGCCTGGCCTGGCAGCAGCCCAGGGCATGAGCATCCTCTGTGAGCTGAGTGGCACGGAGCTGGGTGGCACAAGCTGCTGCTGGTGGCTCTGACTCGAGGTCAGGGATGGGGTTTAGTTTGTGTCACAGCTCCTTGCCGAGATATGGCACAGGGGTGTGCAGGGCTGGGGGGACGAGGGGGACACCATTGTGCTGGGGACATTGGAACTGCAACGGTTTGAAAACTCCACCCTGCCTTTCCCAAGGACCTGTTCCCTCATCCCTGGCTCTTTATGACAAGGATCTTCTCAAAGTGCTGGTCCAGGGGATGACCAACACTGTAATACTGTAATCATTTCATTCAGTGTCTTCTTTAGTCTGCAGAACCTAATCCCCACATGTAGGAGAACATCTGTCCTCTTCATCGGTCACAGAGCCATCTCCTTGTCGTCCTCTGCTACACCCTGACCCCTTCCATCTCGTTTCCTACCAGTGTTGTTACTAATCTCCTCCAATCACTGTTCCTCACCATCTGTTTGCCAGCAGGAGTCCCGCTCCGGGGCTGGCTCAGGAGAAGATCATGGACGTCGGGACGCCCTGGATCTAATCCCGGTTGTGCCAACAAGGCACTCGGTGATCCTGGCCGGTCCCTTGACCTCCTTGTCACCCAGCTGGAGCCAGCGCAGAAGTAGGACAGCATGAAAATTGAGGTGCAGGAAGGATTTAGGTTAATTTTCTGGGAAATGCAGGGAATTTTGACAATGGTGAGGATGGCTGAGCACCAGGGCAGGTCTCCTGGTGAGGCTGTGGGATCTCATAGCTGGAGGTCTGGAGCGTGGTCTGATGGAGGGCACCTGAAAACAAGTAATTTCTGTAATTACATGTTGTGGGAGGAGGCGTCTCCCCCTGGTTTGAGCTCTCCCCCGCTGCCTTTGTTTGACACCTCACTTCTCACTGCAGAAGAGATGGAGGAGAGTTGTTCCCCATCCCATGGTTGTCTTTGGGGACACTCAGCACTTCATGGACCCGCAAGCTACCGGTGATGAAGCACACACAAGCCATGGCCACTGTATCCAGGCACTCGAGCTATAGCGATGCCATTTTATGGAAATAAAGCCGATTTTGCCTTTGCACCCCTGGATGTGATGGGGTCAGCGCTGTGTTCCCTGACGTGCCGCGGTGCCGTCGGCACCATCGTGCCTTTGCCACAGCAGCAGCAACCGGTCACTGTTTTGGGACAGGGACACATCCCTGTGGTGCCAGGACCTCCAGCCAGGTTGGCAGAGGGAGTGCTTCCCCAGTGCTAAATGCAGTGGGAGACGTTGGGGTCGACACCCTCATTTGAATCTGATTTATTTTTCTCCAGGAGAAAACTGATCTTCAGGGTCAAGCCCCTGGTTACGTTGTTCACAATTCTCCTTTTCTTTCTGTTTTTCAGGTATTGATCCTCATCTCCGTTTTCCCCACTCTTGGCTTTATTCCTACCACGGTGTATTTTTGGTTTAAGCTCCTTGCCAGCAGCTCCTTCAGAAGCTTTCCTCCAGCTCCTGACTCGCCTCCCACCATCACTGCAGCATCTCGTAACCCTTTCCAGGTCCCCCTTGCTGGGTCTCCATGCAGCCCTGGCCTTGGCCTGAGATTTGTATCCTACTTTTATTTTTAGATACGGGTATTTGTAAAAATATAGATGTTAACCTTGGACTTTCCCATGGACTCGTAATTGGGTTTGGGTTGGACTGCAAACCCGAGTTATTAAACCTTTCTATGCCCATGGTACCACGTTAAAGGTTAATTTTGGGTCATCACCTGGGTCGTGTTTGTTTATAGGGGTGACAATAGCAAACTGGCACCCGAATCTGTTTGTCCTCCATCCCTGGTGCCGGGGGAACGCTCGAGGCATTTGTTTTTTCATGGCTGTAATCCCCTTTTTGATTTCCTTGCTCTCCCTTCTCCTCTCTGTGTTATTTGTTACCGTTTCCAGCCAGC
>NW_010325618.1:11514-16908 GCF_000700745.2 Antrostomus carolinensis | reverse complement strand
AGAGCTGTACGGGAAAGGCTTGCCACCTTCCCGGGATAGCTGGTGACAGAAGATAAATCATCGCAGATTTTTGGCCAACATGCCATATTTCAAACTCATAATCAGTCTGCTATCACCCTCCGGTTTCCCTCAGCACTGTGCCATCTCCTCCCAGCTCCACGTGATTTATGTTCCCGGGTACCGACACCAATTGTCCATTTCTGAGCCTCTCTCGTGTCGTTTCTCTTTGCTGCATTTCCTTAATTACCCTCTCTCTGACCTTCCTTTGCCTTCCTTACTCCTCCTTCCAGCTTGCTCTTGGGCTCCCTTGCCCTCCATTGACTCCTTCTCTCGATTTACGGTGTGAGCTTGGTTTCTGAACGCCCTTACGCCCCGATGATGTTGGGTTTTGGGGGGTGGCACATTCCCCAGGCTGGAGCGGAGCCAGGCACGATGCTTGACAAGGACCCACAGTGAAGGACGTGGAGAATCATGGAGAATCACTCATTGGGGTGTTTGAACCACAGCAGCATCTGGAAATGACTCCTGACCTCAGCGTTGGGGTTCACCTCCCACTGTGGGGATTCCTGACCCCAAAAGCGATGGAGACATCCCACTTGCCCGGCGAAGGGATCCCTGTGGGGACACAGCTGGGCTCCATACATCAGCTCTGGGATCCTGGATCAAGGAGGACGTACTCAATGTATATATTTAAAGGTTTTGGTTGGTGACAAGAGGGAGAGGAACCGACGTTGTGATCCTTTGTGAGCGGTTTGGCAGCGTCCTGCTGCAACAGAGGTGCGTGTCCCGGGGGGAAATGGAGATTTTTTGGGGAAAAAGCAGGCAGGGTTGACAATCCAGAGTGGGTGGTGGCCCACCAGCTCATCCTGCGTCCTCACTGGGAGCTGCTTTGCCTCGGCGCTGCCGGTGAGCGCGGGGAGCTGGGGGTCTCTGCCCTGTGCCAACTGGTCACTTGGGCTGGTCAAGATGAGTTTCTTCCCCTCGGTGTTCATCTGGTGGAGACCCTCAAAGCGTGGAGGCTTTTCCGAGGTTGACCAGGGATGGGGTGGCAATGAAATGGTGAGGCTGGCAGGTGTGGGCAGTGGCTCCCATCTGTGTCTCTGCTGCAGTCCTCCTGTGTGCCACTGGCCAAGGGATGTCACCGTTCTGGGGTGCTGATTTACCTCTCCAGTGGTGCCAGCTGTTCTCTCTACCACATCCAACCCACGGTACGTGCTCCAGGGTGGAGCTCATCTCTTCATGTTATAGTTTGTCCCATCCTGACCTAGCCTGGGATTTCCAAACCCATAAAAAAGCCAAGGTGGGAGTAGGAGAGCTTCCATGGCTGCAGAGATGGCCAGAGCTGCCCCAACCAACGTCCCTCTGACCCTCACCCCCAAGTCCCCAGCTGACTTTGCTACCTCAGCTACCATGGTTGGGGTTTTTTTCCCTGCTTTGCTCTCTCCATCACCTCCTGGCTCCAGCTGTGGGTGGGCCAAGGGTGGAGGTGCTTGGGTAGCCATGGCATGGGCTACCCTACGCTGTCCCAGGGCAAGTAGCATCCCCGGGGGTTTGTGCCCCGCTCAGGGCTCACAGCTGCTGCTTTGGGATGGAGCAGGAGGTGGGTAACTCACACCAGGCTGAGAAAAGCCCCCGCTGCTTGTGGGGGATGAGCTGGGTGAGGTTTGGGTGCAGGAGAGGTGGCCGTCCCCGTGGCGTGGGGGTCCGTGGGCAAAGCCTTCCTGCAGCTCCACAGCCACCCGGCTGGGCTGAGAGGAGGGGGAAATCACAACAGTGAGCTCCAAGAAATCACTGGAACATCTTCTTCATAATTAATAAATGAAAAATGTTACTGCAGCTAATCAATAAAGTTGTTAGAGGGAATTGATCGGAGGGGGAACTCTTTTTGTGGGTACAATTTTTCACCTATTCAGAACAAAAGGCTCCCCGGGGTGCCATCCAGCCGACCCGCGTGTGGGAGCCTGACCCAAACGAGGAAAAACCAGCACGATAATTAATTAACACCTGAGAGAGCGACATCCCCTGACAGCCACAGGGGGATGGACACAGGGACAGCGGCAGCGCACGTGCTGCTCTCGAGGGCAGCCCGGGTGGGTCTCGGGTGGTCCCAAGCTGAGATGACACTTCTTGGTGCTGGAAAGGAACGTGCACCCTCTGGTGTCATCAGCCAACCCAGCCATCACCGAGCCCAGCCCTGTCCCCAGAAGCCACATGCCAGGATGGGCTCCCAAAGGTTCCCGAAGGTTCCCAAGGGCTCCCAAGTGTTCCCAAGGGCTCGCAGGGGTTCCAAAGGTTCACGAAGGTTCCCAAAGGTTCCAAAGATTCCCAAGGATTCTCAAGCGTTCCCAAGGCTTCCCAAAGGTTCCCAAAGATTCCCAAGAGTTCCCAAAGGTTCCCAAGTGCTCCCAAGTGTTCCCAAGGGGCGCACACCCATCACACGACCTGTCTGCCCTGCTCCTTCCCGGCTGGGTCAGCTTTTCCACAGGAAAACCCAACCTCCTGGGCAGGGACAAATCCCTCTCACAGGGAGTTTATCGAGGGACAATGAGCATCAACCCACCTCGGGACCGGCAGTTGGGTTTTTAAGTGGTTTGGTTGTTCTTCCTCTTGGAAAAATTGCGTTTGGGTCGTGAAAAAACCCAAATCTGTTTTCAGGTCAGCGTTTTCCTCCTCCTTTTGGTCCTGGCTGAAGGCTCCTGGACTGCAGCGGGCAGAAGGTCTCCCCATGGCACCCACACTCTCCTCCCTCCTGTCACCGCAGCTCTTGGGTGTGGGAACGTGGTGGGACAGGTCACCCAGCCCGGTCCCCAGCCACAGCACTGGGCAGCCCCTCGGCAGAGCTCCCACCGAGCCGGGGGGATCAATGAACAATTAATTACTGTCATCAAACGAGGCTCAGCCCCGGGAAGACAGCACACTTCTAGTTATCAATTACTAATTAGCAGCTCTTGCCTGGCTGGCAGTTGTCTGTCAGGCAAGAGGAGAGCGGTGATGGCGAAGCATGTGCGGGGTCACTTTCTTAGCGGTAATTAAGGATGGATAAACTTGTTTGGAAAAGGCTGGGAGCCTGAACTGCAGCTGGGAGGTAGGAAAAAATCTGCACAATTAACACTCGGATCTTTAAAAGAGCTTTTAGATGTCAAAGCTGCTGGCGTTTCAGTTGGGTTAAGTGCCCAGCTCCTGCAAGATCATGACAATCCCAGCCCGAAATTAAATTTTTAGATGTGAGTTTGGCTCAGAAACAAGGTGATTCCTGTGATTTCTCCTCCTGCCTCCCCTTCCTGGGGCAAGAAGCCTGTCCAGGGTCTTCGCATCCTCCTCACTACTGCTGCTGGGTCTGGGCATCTGGAAAGATATTGAGCTGACAATCTTGGTGAGTAACTGGGCCAGAGCTGGTTCTTCTCAGCAGCTGGGACAGCGCTGGGGTTTGGGTTCAGCTGGGATTTGGTAGCAGAAGAACGTTGATCACACACCGATGTTTGCAGTTCTCACTGGAAGTTGAAGGACTTTGTGTTTTGCTGATCTGAAATATTGAGGAATATTGACCTGACTCAGCTCCATGGGCATTGGGCTCTGCCAAGGGGCTGTTCCATCTCCTGTCCCCCATGGGCAGATCCATGAGGGGCTCTTCCTCTCTTGCTCTTTCTGGCTTTCGCTCGGGCTCTTGCTCTTCAAACACCACGCAGCCACTCGCTCACCCTCCCCTGATGGGATGGGGGAGAGAATCAGAAGGGTAAAAGTGAGAAAACCCGTGGGTTAAAATAAAAACAATTTAATAATTGAAATTAATTTTGAATTAAAATAATAATGATAATAACAGTAATAACTCAATATACCAATGAGTGATGCCCAGTGCAGTCACTCACCACCCGCCGACCGATGCCCAGCCTGTCCCAGCCAGCGATCCCGGAGCAGAGACAGTCCCCAAACCAAAAAGCCACAGAGCTAAAGCACCAGGCACCTTCCAGAACCAACACCGAGGATGCTCCACCTGCATCACCCACTCATGGTGCAGCACCTGCAGATGCAGGAGGGGTGCAGGCAGCACCCGCTGCCCTCGACTGTCCCAGTCACCAGGTCACCCTTGCCCAGGGCAGCCTTGGGGACACGTCCCCACCCTCGTTGGCCAGGGGTTACCATGGGTTGGGTGGCATCATGGGCTCTTCCAGGTGTAAGAGCAGGAAGAGTAGCCAGTGCTGGCTATCTCCCCTTCAAACCCAGTCCTGGCTCATGTATTTTCCACCCCAGTTGTGGGCACAGTGTCAGCCCATCACCTCTGTCACACCCCAGTGCTTTCCGGGGCTTTTTTGGTTTGTTTTCCCCCGATCTGGACGGAGAAGCTGGACTCTTACTCGTACATCTCGGAAACAGATATTTCTCGTGAGCCCAGCGCTGTTCTCAGCAGGCGGACGAAGATAATCCTGTCATTATGTGCTCAGAAAATGCTTTGTAAAATTTGGTAAAGCGGGTGGGGGGCTCTGGAGCAGCTCACGCCCACCTGCCAGGGCCGTACCGCTGCCAACCGGGCTCCCAAAACCGGCACCCACTGCTGCTCCACGGGACTATTGATTGGTGGTGCTGGAGCGGGTCACAGTCAAACCGCGGCACAGAGAGCGGCTGCGTGGCGGGGCTCTTCACAAAGAGCAGAGGCAGGCGAGGGGAGGGAGGCCAGGAAGGGGACAGCACGAGGGGACCACAGGCCAGAGCACCTTTCCCATGGGATCAGCCAGCTTCTGCCCCCCGGGGACCGTCACCGGGCTGGGGATGGCGAGGGCTCCTCGGAGCAGCGCTGCATGGGGGACCCCAAACCACCCCCTCACCCAACCGAGCATACTGTAGGGTTGTGCCAGCTCCCCTTGTCCCCAGGAGAGCCAGAGCCAGAGCTCTCAGCTTCTCCAGATGTTGAATGGAGATGATTCCATCAAACCTGCTCCTGAGATGGGCTGGGTGGGAGCCGGGGGCATCGATTGCTGCACGTGGAGGAGGAGGAGGGAGATCATCCCCGGCTGCTGTGTTGCATGGACAGCTGGTGACAATGACATCTCTCTGGTGGGACCCCACTGCAGTGCTGCGTCCAGCTCTGGGATCACCAACATCAGAAGGACATGGACCTACTAGAGAGAGTCCAGCTGCTTCTCAGCACACTTGTGCTCCAGACCCTTCCCCAGCTCCATTGCCCTTCTCTGGACACGCTCCAGCACCTCCATGTCCTTCTTGGACTCAGGGGCCCAACACTGAACCCAGCACTCCAGCTGTGGCCTCACCAGTGCCCCCAGTACAGGGGGACCAGTCCTCAAACTGGTTCTGCAGAGCACCAGGAGATGCTGGGTGCATTTGCAGCCCAGAGAGCAAATGAGCAGGTCCTGGAGCACTTAGAGCACAACGTCAGCTGTG
>NW_010325618.1:10031-11481 GCF_000700745.2 Antrostomus carolinensis | reverse complement strand
GCCTGGAAAAGGTTTCCCAGACACAGTTTAACGGGAAGCAATCTCCTCCACAGCAGAAAAGAAAATGCAGAAGTGGCACATGCTAATGTTTAAAGTAAAGAATTTTACCCAAAGAGCATGTGGCAGATCCAGATCCCCTCCATCCACGTCATTATTTATTAATCTTCGCTCCGTACATAGCGTTGATTTGTCAGAGACACAATCGATTGCTATCTCGCAGAAAGCACAAAGAGAGGAAACCTGCTATGCAGAGGGAAGGAGAAATGGTGACAGCATCCTGCAAACTCGGTCCTGAAAATGGGACTTTCTGACTTTCTGCAAAAGAGGAAACGTGAACCATGACTGGCATGTCGTAAAAATTAAAAACAATAACAAGCAGTGTTGTTGTAGCCAGGACTTGGGTGCCACAGAGCAGCACACACAGTTGCACGGGGTGGGAGGGCATGGCATGCACCACAGCATCACCGGGACTTGGGTAGAACATGGCACACACCACAGCATCAGCAGGACTTGGGTACCAAGGACACAGCACCAGAGCATCACCAGGACTCAGGTACTAAGGACACAGCACTACAGCATCACCAGGACTTGGGTACAACATGGCACACACTGCAGCATCACCAGGACCTGGGTACCATGGGACAGGACATGGCACACACCACAGCATCAGCAGGACTTGGGTACCAACGACAGCACCACAGCATCACCAGAACTCAGGTACCAAGGACACAGCACCACAGCATCACCAGGACCTGGGTACCAAGGACACAGCATCACAGTATCACCAGGACCTGGGTACCATTGTGTGGGAGGACATGGCACTCACCGTGGCATGGCCAGGACTTGGGTACCGAGGACACAGCACCACAGCATCACCAAGACTTGGATACCAAAGACATGGCACACACCACAGCATCACCAGAACTCAGGTACCAAGGACACAGCATCACAGCATCACCAGGACTCGGGTACCATTGTGTGGGAGGACATGGCACACACCGCAGCATCACCAGGACTCGGCACCGCGGTGGCACAGCAGCAGTAGGTGCCACAGTGCCAGGGTGATGCCAGCCGGCTCCGTGGCTCAGCTGGGGCGAGCGCAGGCTCCTGCCCTGCCTGGAGGAAGGGGAGATGATGATGCTCTTTGTGGTTATGTGCAGGAGGGAGTTGGCATCTCGAAGGGGAAAAAATAAATGTCTTTCCCACTCAATTAAATGGAACTTAAGGCATCGGAGAAGAAGATGGGCTTCCATTTACGGCTGTGGGAGGGCAGGAGGTTTGCTGAGGAAATCAGAGGGAGCCCATCTGAGTGCAGAGAGCTGTTTGTTTAGTACATCGACCGACTTTTATCGTGCAAGTAATTAACAGGCATTACTCAAACTCCCCGATTTTCTCCAGCAAACTACTTCCAAGGAGATTTCCAAGCCACGCGTGGCAGCGGCTGGCGGCA
>NW_010325618.1:7587-10018 GCF_000700745.2 Antrostomus carolinensis | reverse complement strand
CCGCGGGGCAGGGGGGGGCGGCGGGAGCCGAGAGCCGGAGGGGAACACCGGTGAGGAGAAGAGATGGAGGGAAGGACGTGTGATGTGTGATGAGAAGAACGGTCCTGGATGTGTCATGCTTGATGGTTGATGCCCATTTGAAGCCCAACTGTGCCTGCCTGCATCCCTAGAGCTCTGCCTGCATCCCTAGAGCTCTGCCTGCATCCCCTGAGCTCTGCCTGCTCCAACTGATAGCCAGAGAGGAAAAACCTGCTGCCAACCACCAGGAGAAGGATGATCTTTCCCCATCATAAAGCAAAACCCAAGCAGGTCACCCCAAATCCCCCCACACAGCCGCAGCAGCTGTGGAGAGTGGGCTTAAACCGTTTAAAAATCCATCTCCCAGCTCATTATTATGCAGGGCAATTTTTCATTCATCGGGAACCTACGGCAGCGTTTTCATCTGAGAAGCTCCCTCCTCTTGTTTCTTTTCCCCTGAAGAAAAATAGCTTAATTTCTCCAGTTTGATAGATTTTTCCTGATCCTTCAAAAAGGTAGAAAAAGACTCTTGAAAATCGGTTGTTGAACTATCCACAGGCATTTTATAATGGCCGTAAATAGGTCTATACTGAATAGCTCTCCAGGCATCAACTTGAATGGTGTCCTTGACACTGTTATTATTATCCTCACTGAAAAAAAATAAAAGAAAAAAGAAAAAGAAAGTCTGGGAGCCTCTCCACATGGCACTTTGTGTGTCTCTGCATCATGAGAAGGTTGGAAGAGATAAATTCCCCTCGCTGGAGATATGCCCCCAGAAATGGGTGATCTGTGGCGTTTTTCACTGCCCAGAATTATCATAAATTTCATGCATTTAAAATAAAATAATCAATGCACCTGGGAAATTTTGCAAATGAAGAAGAAATTTGGGGTAATTCATGTTCTGCTTTTTGCCCCTTTGTCCATCTAAACCCCCCACTGGTTTAGGTTGGAGAATATATTTTTATAACATCCCCTGCCATTGTGTCACCTTGCTCTTTACGGATGAACATCTCCTGAACCCCAGCTTTGGGGTGGTTATTTTATTCTTCGGGGGTCATTTCACAGCATGACAAGACATCACCACGTTCAGCAGCAGCAAGAGGTGTTCAGCTGTAAAATCCATGTTGGTGGGTGTAAAAACCCACCCCCAACATCTTCAAACTTACCCCCTTACTCCTGCCCTTCAAACCTCAGATCTCATGGGATTGGGTCTTCTGCCACGAGAGACCTTGTGGCACAGCTCAGGGTTAATCAGGAAGAGTTATTTTCTCCCTATAAATAAGGTGCTTTCGTTTCTTGAAAGCCACTCTGAGTTCTCCAGCCCACTCATAAGGCAAAAATAGCGTGCCCTAAAAATGTCACCTGCACATATAGATTTCTCTCGACTGAAATCGAGCACAGCCATCACCTACTTCTCTCCTGGAGCAGCCCTGGAGCCCTTCCCAGGCTTCTCCTGTGGAGTGAGGGGACCCAGGACCCCTTGGCTGGGAACCTCTGGATCCCTGGAGACGTGGACAGACACTGTGATCCCATCACAGCTCCAGCAGAAGGAGAGGGTGCTCGGGTGCCATCACCTGCCACCAGCTTTTCGCAGAGCAGCTTTACCTAGGGCAGAAAATAGGTTAGAAATAGAAAATATAGTGTAAGGTAGGGTAAGGCTGCAGGCATCTGCACAGCTTGGTGCCTGAAGTTGTAAAGATGTAGCGTCACCCATGGACATTTCCACCTTGATCAGATGGAAAGTGGCTTCTCTAACACCAGATAGCCAGGAAATTCCAAGGTTGGCTGAAATCCTGGGCTTTGCAGAAGCGACTTGGGGGTCAGGGCTGGTGGCTGCAGCTCTGGTGTCCCCTCAGTGATGCTCTCAGTGGGTTATGGGTCCTGACTCACTCAGATGTTCTGTTGGAAGCCAGGGTGTCACAGGGTGACCTCGCCCAAGCGGTGGCCAAGCCCCACCGCGTCCTGGTCTCCACTTGGACATCGAGCTGTTGGCCACAACTGTTTGAGTGTGACCATCCAGCCAATTCCTTGTGGTCCATCCATCAAGGGACTGCCTGGAACAGGACGGCAGCTGTGGGTGCAAGGACAATTTGCAGCCCAGAGCTGACGTTCCCACCCCTGGGGCACACTAAACACCGAAGCCCTGCGTGCAGGACGGAGCTCCACCACGCCGGCACCAGGACCAGCCCCAACCTGCAGGAGCTGGAGGTGCCCACCTGGAGAACACACTGAGCAGAGGAGCTGCCATCCCAGCCCTCTGCCCCGGCCAAAGCAGAACTGCTGAGAGGCACAGTCTGGCTGCGAGGCTGAAATCATCGGATCATAAATAATTCAGGGTGGCAGGGATGGCTGGAGGCCCGCGGCCGAGCTGGCTTAGACCTGGTGACCCTGCTGTCTGCTGGCCCAAAGCCGG
>NW_010325618.1:2550-7057 GCF_000700745.2 Antrostomus carolinensis | reverse complement strand
CGATTTTAATTAGCAGAAAGATGAGCAGGGCACAGAGGAGGAGGGATGGAGGTCATGTCCCCACCGGCCGGGGTGGTGATGGTGCCCAGGGCCGGGTACCTGTGCTCCCCGGTGTTATCTTCTACCTTGGCCTCTTCAACCAACCTGCACATTTTAAAAAGTGGATGTTTTCACCTGGCTGGGACCGTGTGTTTTCCCTCAGCCCATCTCTGCTGGTATCACAGAATCACCTGGACTGGAAAAGCCCTTGAAGCTCATGGAGTCCAACCATAAACCCAACACTGACAAGTCCCCGACTGACCCATGTCCCTCAGCACTGTGTCTACACGACTCTTCAATCCCTCCAGGGATGGGGACTCCACCACTGCCCTGGGCAACCCCTTCCAATGCCTCAGAACCCTTGCAGCAAATAAATTCTTCCTCACATCCCATCTCAACTGCCCTGGCCACAACTTGAAGTCAATTTCACATGTCCTGTCCCTTGTTCCTTAGGAGAAGAGACCGAGACCCACCTCTCTCCACCTTCCAGAGAACCCCTTTTGTTCACCCAGAAAGAAGAGTGGCCAAATTGAAACGTCCCACTAAATTAGGACATTTAGCTGCAAATTACAAATTTGAGTCTAGAATCTGTCTAACACACTTGGCGAAGGTGGAACCCCCACACTGGGCAGACCGGCCCCTCGGTGGGCTGCGGGGCTGCCCTGTCTGGGAAAAAGCCAACACAGATTTCCAACACCAGTTTTACTGCCGATTCTTCCTCTTTTTTTGCCAAATTTAGGCCCAGATTTTGCAGCTACCTGTTCTATCTACAACTGGGAACTGAATTTTCAGCCGTGCCAATCCCCTGCCTTGCTGGGAAACCGAATATCCCAAAATAAAAGTCTATATTTAATACTCGAAGCACATCCAACAGTTACATAATTCACATCTATTAGCTAAGTACAGTAACGAGCGCTCGGCATTTTTAAATCATCAGTTAATTGTCTCCCTCCTCCCTGGCACCGCAGGAGAACAGGCACAAAACAAATCCCACAAAAACCACATCTGACAGGTTTAAAAATCCATTTTCCAACAAGGAAATATGGGAAGGATGGGGTGATTAATGAAAGACTCTGAAGAAAAGGGTTTTATCCAGCAGATTAATTTCAATGTGTGTTTAAATCCTGGGTGGACTTGGAGGAGATGCTGGGAGGTGAAGCTCTGCAGCAGCAGGTCTAAGCACTTTGGACAGGATTTGTAGGCATTCTCCATTTTAAACGTAGTATTGATTAACCTGGAAAATCAAGTAATTGCAGCCAGCAAAATTTTAACTTTTTAGAGTGGGCCTCTGTTCTGAATAATGCTGACTGTGTTTTATAAAAAAGAGGAGTATTTTTTGACCTCCACATGTGTTTTCCCCTGCAGGGACCAATAAGGAGGGCAGGAGAAGGAATCCGGCATATACGGAGGACAATCATTGAAAGCTTTTGTGTTCAGGGAGCAATTAATTATCCAAACCTCCACTTTTGGAGAAGAAGATATTTAATCTTTTTGAATCCCTTGTGACTTGGGCCTCTGACCTGAAATCTGTGACCTTGGCCATCCTGTGCTGCCTCCCTCGGGACAGAACTGAAGGAAGGACCCTCGTTTCATCAACAATCCTTCCGTAAATCCTGGGAAGTGGTGCCCAGGGAAGCTTTGCTGGTGGTTGCCTCACAAGGTGGGATCTTAAAAATCACAGACTCATAGAGTGGTCTGGGTTGGAATGGACCTTAAAGCTCATCCAGTTCCAACCCTGCTGCCATCAGGACTCTGGGACCCCTCCTCCCCCAGCATAAATCTGGAAAAATCACTCACACAGGGAAACAAGGAAGATCCAGGGAGCTACAGGCTGGTCAGTCTCACCTCAGTGCCTGGGAAGATCATGGAGCAGATCCTGCTGGAAACTCTGCTGAGACACATGGGAAGTGAGGAGGTGGTTGGTGATGGCCAACGTGGCTTCACCAGGGCAAATTGTGTCTGACTGATCTGGTGGCTTCCTGTGATGGAATTACAGCCTTGGTGGACAAGGGAAGAGCAACTGATGTCACCTACCTGGGCTTGTGCAAGGTGTTAGACAACGTCCCACTTGACATCCTTGTCTCTAGGTTGGAGAGGCATGGACTGGATGGTTGGACCACTCAGTGGATAAGGAACTGACTGGATGGTTGCACTCAAAGAGTTGCAGTCAACAGCGGGCTCTACAATTCTGATTAAAAAGGACCAAAGTGTTCAGCTGTGAGCAAGCTCAGGTCACTCCTGGATGAGCTGAGCAAATCTGATGAGAACAGCCTTGAACATGACTTTCTCCCTACTCCAAAGCTTCCTCTTCCTCCTCCTCACGCTCCCTCATCTCCAAGATCACTGGTAAAGCACCAGCCCAGAGCCAATAACCGTGTCCTGGGCTGCACCCAGAGCAGCTTGGGCAGCAGGTGGAGGGAGGTGATTCTGCCCCTCTGCTCCGCTCTCCTCAGACCCCACCTGCAGTGCTGCCTCCAACATGAACGTTAGGCTCATCTCTTTTAAAACAACAAAAGCTGGCACCAGCGGGTTTTCCTCCCGTATGTTTTTCCCTGTGCCCTCTTGACACCAGAGCATCCATCTGGAGTCACGGGAAAGGGGATTCTTCCAAAGCCGTGGGGAGAACCTCACCTGGGCCTGCCCCACACCGCAGGGGTCCTGAGGGCTGGGGTCCTCCAAGGGTGTGACAGGCAGGTACAGCCCCGTGGCCACCGCAGAACAATCACCCGTCACTGGGGATGGAATAAATAAGCTGTCCCTGGTAAGCGGCTCGTGGTTCCGAGTTCACCAGTCCCATTTATTCTCCTTCCACATCCCCTCCATCATCCGTAGGACAGCAGAGCATGAGGGAGCTGATTGGAGCCTCACCTGCGGGCTCACACGTGGAGATGAATTGCTGTACGGAGTCCAGATCTCCGTTCTGCTGGAAAAACACCACTGGGATGCAAGTGAGGGAACGGGAACGCGGAGCCAGGCGCGCACTGCACTTCTCGGAGGATGGCGTGATGCGCTCCCGTTATCCATGGGGTGGGATATGGACATTAACCATGGGTGGGATATGGGCGTTAACCACGAGGTGGGATGTGGACATTGACCACGGGGTGGGATATGGACATTGCCCATGGGTGGGATATGACATTAGTGAGGGAACGGGAACGCAGAGCCAGGCGCGCACTGCACTTCTCGGAGGATGGCGTGATGCGCTCCCGTTATCCATGGGGTGGGATATGGACATTAACCATGGGTGGGATATGGGCGTTAACCACGAGGTGGGATGTGGACATTGACCACGGGGTGGGATATGGACATTGACCATGGGTGGGATATGACATTAACCAGGGGTGGGATATGGGCGTTAACCATGGGTGGGATATGGACATTAACCACGGGTGGGAT
Source organism: Antrostomus carolinensis (assembly GCF_000700745.2). Lineage (NCBI taxonomy): Eukaryota > Metazoa > Chordata > Aves > Caprimulgiformes > Caprimulgidae > Antrostomus > Antrostomus carolinensis. The sequence goes on along the minus strand of NW_010325618.1, from coordinate 3,622 downwards.
ACCAACATTAACCATGGTAAGGGTCATGGTTGGGCTCATGGGAGAGAAGAACGTCCCTCCCGCAGCCAGAGCTCTGCTCCTCACGAGCAGGCGGATGTCTTCAGCAAACTGAAAAGCGGAGAAAATGGACCCTGAAAGAAGCAATCCCACCGGCGGCGGCCGGAGCTCGCTCCGTTTCCCGTCTCCCCCGGTAAGCGTTCCCCCGGGACTGCCTGTGCCTGACCTGAAACTTTCCCCATTTTCCGAGCCAGTGCACTTGATGGGAACTCATCTCGCCGCTCTCCCCTGATTACACACCCCGTGGATCTCCGGAGCCGGGAGGAGGCTGAACCCACTGCGCCGATGCGGATTGTCGAGGATTGGCTTTGGCTCTGGGTGTTCTTTGTGTTCCCGCTCCACACAGCTCAGCAGATGAACTTGTCTGTGAAATAAATAAGTGCCAGTCAGTGTTACCCTCACTCTCACAAAGACAAGGACATGTATGTTGTGATCCCTTTGAAACCAACCTGTCTGTCCTGCTGTGTAGCTGGGCCAGAGCTGGGCTCAGTTCAGCAGCTGGAACAGTGCTGGGGTTTGGGTTCAGCTGGGATTTGGTAGCAGAAGAACGTTGATCACACACCGATGTTTGCAGTTCTCACTGGAAGTTGAAGGACTTTGCGTTTTGCTGATCTGGAATATTGAGGAATATTGACCTGACTCAGCTCCATGGGCATTGGGCTCTGCCAAGGGGCTGTTCCATCTCCTGTCCCCCATGGGCAGGAGATCCATGAGGGGCTCTTCCTCTCTTGCTCTCTCGGGCTTTGGCTCGTGCTCTGGCTCTCCCGGGATTGCGGTTTTGGGTCGGGATTGTCACTCCTGCAGGATCGTGATCTGGGAATGGGCCGGGCTTGGATGTGGATGGGTTTGGCTGCAGCCCAGTGCTCCCAGTGCCACCAGCACACCGAGTTGGGGAATGACCACTCAGGAAACAAGACCGTAATGCCACTTTTTCAGGGTGTTCCCTCCCCAGTTTTCACTTTTAGGACCCCAACACAGGCTTCCATCGGCTCCACTCAGGGATTTCCCCAGAAGC
>NW_010325618.1:2058-2373 GCF_000700745.2 Antrostomus carolinensis | reverse complement strand
AACCCCCCCCAGCCACAGCGGCAGGGACGGGGGGAAGGCAGGAGCGGGGAGGCATCTCCACCTCACCTCTCCCTGCCGAGATGAGCCGGGTTTGATTTCTGGAAGCAATTTAATGCTTTGCTGATAACTTTGATTGCTTTTGTGTCAGGTTCACTTTTAATCTCTGCTCCAGTCCGCTTCATTCTTTACAATAAGTGTGATGAAAAGCTGCTGCTCCAGCACCGCGCACGGGCACGCGCGTGACGCTGCGTGGGCAGGCGGCTCCTGCCCGCTGACACCTCTGGGATTCAGCTGGGACCACCCCCCCGCTGCTCT
>NW_010325618.1:0-2025 GCF_000700745.2 Antrostomus carolinensis | reverse complement strand
GGGAACGGCTGTGGGTGGAAGGGGCAGCAGGGACACGGGGAGCTACTGCTCTGCAGCACCCCAGGGAGGTGTCACCCCACCAACTTCTGCCACCCGAGGCTGGATGGGTAGAGCACGCTGGGGGTGACATCCCCACCTCTGCCTCTGCCTTGGACACGGGCAAGGCTAAACGTCACCATGTGTTGGGAAGAGCTAAGAACGATCGTTCTGGGGTGTAAGAACCGCCTGCACCCCCAGGGCCATCTCTGGCTCCCACAGAGATACTGAGAATCGCAGAGACCCCCCAATGTACCCCACCTTTCACACCCCCAAAGCAATTGTCTTCAGATTCAGCCTCCAAGCAGAAAATGGACCAGATCTTGAGGAACACACCAAGAGGGGAAAGAATCCCAGAACTGCCTGGATTGGAAAAGCCCTTGAAGCTCATTGAGTCCAACCATGAACCCAACACTGACAAGTCCCCGACTGACCCATGTCCCTCAGCACTGTGTCTACACGACTCTTCAATCCCTCCAGGGATGGGGACTCCACCACTGCCCTGGGCAACCCCTTCCAATGCCTCAGAACCCTTGCAGCAAAGAAATTCTTCCTCACATCCCATCTCAAATGCCCTGGCCACAACTGGAGGCCGGTTCCTCTCCAAACTGGGAGGAGGCTGAGAGTTCCCTTCTCCCAGCACCTGCTCCAACCTGCAGCATCACCCCTCTTCTCCAGTCCCACAGACATTCCACACCAGTGCTCCCAGTTTTGCCCCTGCCTTTGGTGTCAGTGGTGAGCGCTCCAAGGTGACCAGCGTCACCTTGGCTCTCTGAACAGCCTGCCTGCACGGAAAAACAAAACCCACTACCCATGCTGGGAAACCCATTACCCACACTGGGAAACCCAGCTGAGCCAGCCCCAGGAGATGGCTCAGCGCATCCCGTCGCACTGGGATTTGGGTCCAACCCCACAGCCGGGAGGCGGCTCCGCAGGCTCCTGCTCAGCCCCGGGCTCTGCCCTGACCGCCTGGTCCTTCCACACAGGCTCTGGCTCCCAGGGCTGGTTCTGCTCCTCATCCTCATCCTTCCTCCCCTCTCCTTCCTCGGGGCAGGCTGGCAGCTGGCGGAACCAGCGCTCCCTGTTTGTGCAATAAATCTGGGACTGCTCTAAAATGGATTTTCATCCACTTTGTGGCCAGACTGCAAACACGGCGCTAACACGCAGCCCGGCCTAATAACTCCTCTGTCCTTAAAGCAAAAACCTGTTTGAAGTCAGTTACTTCAGGAAATAAACATCTAACCCTCCTCCCCCCCCCCATCCAAGCTACTCCAGTCCTTTGCAAACAGGCTTCCAATTTACAGAAATCAATTAAAATCCGACATTCTAAATGTAACAACCAGCAATGACCTTCCTGCAGATGTCATTCATTTCAAAATAAAAAAGCAAGGAGCCAAAATCACCATTCGAAGAGCTCTGCTGCCGCAGCAGAAAGTTGCACTTTTGAATTTTTCATACAGGATTAATTTTTAATTTTCAGACATCAGAGAGAGAAGGAAGTTCCCCAGGAGCCCTCCCCTTCAAAGAGCACTCACTCCAGGCAGCTCTTGCCATCCAGTGTCAATTTATCACTCTGAAGGCTCCGACGCGGATTCTCACTGATATTTTTGCTCAGACTGGGATTGTCACCGGTGAAGTTTGCTGCAAACTGGGCACAGCCTGGACAACTTCTTGGGAGAACAGAAGAAACCTCCATTTTGCTGGGACCTGCCCAGTTCCCTTCCCACACATCACACCAAGAAACACGGATCTGAAACCACGGCAGCGTGGTGGTAACTGGATGTGCTCTGCTTCCGGGTGTGCCAGGACAGGAGACACGGGAAGGACCAGCTGGAAGGGGCAACTTACACATTGGGATACTCATGAGTTTCTTACGGTGTCTCACAAAGGGTCCTGCCAGTTCTCCAAACTCTGAAGGGCAACGTGGGCCTGAACACCTGCCACAGAGTCACACACAGTCCCAGAATCACCTGGATGGGAAAAGCCCTT
>NW_010325617.1:6553-8294 GCF_000700745.2 Antrostomus carolinensis | reverse complement strand
GCAAGGCCAAACCTGGTGCTGATTCCAAAAGCCCTCCTGGCTCCAACAAAGAACTTTTGGTATTAAACTGATACAAGCAGCTAAAAAGCAACGTTGTTTTTTTTTCCCCCCCTTTCCTCCCTACACCAGGGTGGAGGAGTGGGAGGTGTTGGTGGACAGACACTACATACACTGGCAGAAAGCTGTGGCAGCGAGTCTGTTCAGGACAATGGAGCTCAATAGCTATAAACTAGGGAGTGCTTGGTTCAGTAAGGGCTTCAAACGCAAAGCTCTTAGCAGGGGGGGGTCAGTTTAAGCGTTGCCTGGCTGGGGGAAGCAGGCATGACCCTGGCCTGTGGCACAGCTTATCACACTCACAGTGTTTCTCTGGACAGGATGGGGTTGGGGTGGTTGTGTTAAACAAGACCCGGTTATGCAGAATCACTCAACACTAAGCGCTTACAAATTTCATCTCCCACAGAAGCACACCAAGTAACAGAACCTGGTTAAACATGCAGGTGAGGTAGATCCACAAATGGCACATGGAGTTTGTCAGTGGTTAATGGTCTCTGCTTGGACCATCCTGTCAGGCACAGCGTGCCCTCAGCTCCCTCTCTGCCTTGGATTCTTGTGCGAATGGCAGAGGGCTTCAGCAGGGCACAGGACCTGGGGCTCACTGGAGATAAGGGCACGTTCTACAGCACAGGATGGGGGGGTTAAAGGAGGGCTCCAGCTCATCTTTTTTTTTTTCCATTTTCCAGCCTGAGAGCTGGCCATGTACAGTGTCAGTGGTGAGCACTGACATAGTTGAGGGTTATCCCTGAACAAAACTCACACAGAACTTTGGGTGAGGTGCAGACATGCCAGCAGTTCCACCTTTCTACAGACGATTTCTCTCTCCTGTTCACTTTGGAGAGAGAAGGAGAAAATGAAATTGATAACACACCGCTCACTGAAATGATGGCAAGAGCTGCTATTTAGAAAACCAAATACCATAAGTGAAAGCTTTATCAGTAACTATTCTTAGCATCAATGTCATTCACAGCCTGGAGAATTCAGGGGACAACATAAGATGAGCCTATCCCCAGCCTTTCCTACTAGTCACTGGTCAGTCTGAGGTATGTGCCACAGGGCAAGGGTGTCAGAGTGGCCCTGGCTGGGCTGGAAGTGTGCAGCCTGCCCAGGGAGGAGGCTCCATGCCACACCCTTGGAGAGGCAGCCCCCCACCTCCTTTGCCCCCTGTGGAAAAGAAACTGTTCCGATGACATCATGAAGCTGCTCTGTTCGGTGTGTGTATGATCTTTGTTAAAAAGAAAATGTTTACAAATATATATTTATTTTTAATATATGTATATGTATTTCTTAAATTCCATTTAGAAATGTAGCTAAAAAAAAAAGTAGAAAAGCGCTAGCAAGAGTAGGCGTGAGACCAGCAGACTGCTGCACTTCCCACGTATGAAGGCACGAGCGTGGAGACACAGCCGTGGTCAGGCCTGCGACGGGACGGTCTGACCCCACTCCTGAAGGAGGTGGTCAGTTGTCTCTGACCCCACTCCTGAAGGAGGTGGTCAGTTGTCTCTGATCCCACTCCTGAAGCAGGTGGTCAGTTGTCTCTGACCCCACTCCTGATGGAGGTGGTCAGTTGTCTCTGACCCCACTCCTGATGGAGGTGTTCAGTTGTCTCTGGCCCCACTCCTGATGGAGGTGTTCAGTTGTCTCTGCCCCCCCCCCCCCCTTCACATCCCCCAAACAAATGGAGACA
>NW_010325617.1:0-6516 GCF_000700745.2 Antrostomus carolinensis | reverse complement strand
CCCCACCCTTCACATCGCACAAACAAATGGTGACATCCTACAGCCATACCCACGCAGAGCGGCAGCGCTGCCTGTACGCTGGGCTTCGTGCAGGTAAAAGCAGTGTGTGTGGTGTGGCTCGTGGTAGGGTCTGTGGTAAAACAGCCTGGCATCTTCTGAACGTGATGCTGTCAGGCTGGAGGGAGTAGAGATCAGGTCCTGCTTCACAGGGCCTGCTTCTCTATCTGCATTCAGGTTCCTTTATGATATGTGGGCAGGACAAATGGTCCTTTAAGCCAGCACAAGCATAACCTGTGCTCAAATTAAGGCCCTTATTCACTTCCAAAGCAGAGGAAGGGGTTATACCACAATTAAGAATTATGTCCTACATGTTCAATGGAAGACATTTAAAATACCAGGCTATTTAGAAGATATTCTGTGCTTTTTTTTTCTCATGTGTGCAACACACTTCAGAATCACCAGGGATCAGCCTGTGGCCTAGATTTGCTCCTCAGCATGGTCAATTGTAGCAGTCCTTGTGCACGGCTTTCTGAGCAGTCCAGTGTTATGAGTTTAATTCTAGAGTTTCTCTTTGCTATTCCTCTTCCTACAGATCACTCTTTTGCTTTTCAAAGGAAGCCTGCCTCTTTCTACAGATATCTACAGGAGGGCAAAGTAAGACTCTGAAGTTCTGAAGTAACATCAGCTGTATTACGATCTCAGCAGCACTTTAAAGTAAGTGGCCAAGCATTATTAATTCATTGGTGCTCACTTTTACATCATTTATCGTAACGAGCTACCGTGGTGTTCATGTGGATGCCATGTGTATTTCCAAAGAAATTTCATCGTGATTTATCAATTAATTAGCAGGCCATTACACTTTATTAAAGTGTTACCCAGAGTCTTAAACATTCATTACTGCCTTTAGAGCAAAGGCTTTAACTCCATCTCAGCCTACCAGTGTCTCACAGTCAAGGCTGTTCTGCTGACAGCTCTCTTTTGCTTTTCGTGGTGTCAAGGACCGCCAAGGAGTGGTACCAAATCACCAAAAGGGAATTTGATCCCTCCAGCTTCATTCACCTGGCCACAGACAATGCACGAGCACAGCATTTTTACATCTTTGCTAAATAGACATGAACAAGCAAGGGAACTGGGAGGGCTGCAGAGAAACTTCCCCTTGGTGGGAGTTGTTACTCTTGCTGAGTTTCAATGTCTTTATATAAAAACAGGAACGCAAGTAATTCAAGAACTGCATGCACAAAAAAAGCAGGCAAGCTCCGAGACGTTGTCTCCTGAGTGATCTCCACAGACAGGGGCAGGGGGGTCAGTGCATATTTGCTACATTCATTGCCAGCTTCTCTGAAGAGGCAAGTCCATTGAGCTGGGAGATTTAAGTAAGAACAGCAGCAGCAGCAGCCCTGTGAACTGAGAGTGAAAGATTTGGCATTTTTTTTTCATCACAGTAAGAAGTCACCAGTAAGCCAGGCCTCACCCACCATCCACCTCTGGGATTCTGCAGGCTGGCAGCTGTGCCACAAACACCTATTCTTTTGCCAGAACAAAGATGAAGATTTTTGGTTTCTCCATGTAATGCCTTGCATCTTTTTCTCTCCCAGCCTGCAATTTCTGGAGGGTGCACTGCCAGAAGCGATGGTAGCTGACAGGTCAGTCTTAAAAAAGGGAATGTGGGAATGTGTGTATGTATGTGTGCTGGCCCAACAGCCGTGTCTGTACAAGCTAATTCCTTGTTAATTGAGGTTTCAGCAGCTCTTTATCAGGGATGGGGAAACAGGTGAAAAAAATGGTGATTAAAAAATAAAATAGGCACAACAATAAAAGATGAGGCTATTGCATTTTGAACCAATGGCACTGCGTTAAGAGCACAACCTTCCCCTTCCAAATCCCAGCCACAGCCCCTCCCATGGCCATGACACTGCTGTTCTGGGAGAGAGGAGAGTTTGCCACTAACACAACACGGAGTAGAAAGCAAAACAAACCAGCAGCCCTTCCTGCTCCTCTCCCCTACCCCTCCCTCTCCAGCCCCTCAGTCCTGGGCTAAGAGAAGACCTGGCTGTGCTGCTGGGTGACCCGGATAAATGTTGTTCTCCTGCTCAGTTCCTTCAGTTTGGCAGCTCCCACGTAGGTGCAGGTGGAGCGCAGCCCCCCGAGGATGTCCAGGATGGTGAGTTCCACGTCACCTCTGTACGGTACCTCCACTGTTCTGCCCTCTGAAGCTCTGGAGAAGAAATGGGTTATTGCATTTAAGTCGAGATGCAAAACATAACAGTGTGTTTACTGAAGCAATGTGGAGCTTAATACTCTGCATGCTGCAGTTTACAAACATTCCCCCAGCTTTATTGCTTCCTTGCCAGTTGCTGCTTGGTGCTCTCAAGTGGGAACTAGAAGCAGACAAATCTCATAAATGCCCCAATATTCCATGAGTGTATTTATAGATCTACCCCTTCCTCCCCTCCACTATCTGCCTACAATCAAGTGAAGCTTCCAGGCTTATCAAAAGGTACATTTGATCATGAGAGTTGCAAGCTTTAAAGTGTAAGGAAGGGCCAGGCTCAGGCAACTTAAAGAAACGTTGGAGCTGGTTCTCAGCAGGCACCACTCAGCACAGTTCTACAGAGGCTTTGCAGCCCCTGGGCTCTGTCCCATGTCACTGACCAGACACAGATGGAAATGCTCCAGCTGTCTCCTACCAGTTTGATTCTCCAGAGCCCACAGAGACAGAGTGGGAAACCTGCTACGGACACCTGCTGCAGAGCTGTCCCCTGAAGCTAAAATGTGAGCTAGCACAGTTCAGAGCCAGACAAAAAGGCCAGAAAGCACAGCAGCGCTGTGAATACGGTCAAGTACAGGCACATGCCAGCACAGACTGCACTGTCCCCAAAAGCACATCTGAAGAGTTTACATGATGGAAGAATCCAAGCAAATAACTTTCACGAATTCCCCTTCAGCCTTCTCCAGCCTCAGGCTCAGGAATTCCTCCTGCAGTCACCTGCTGATCTCACCAGGCTTCAGAGCAAGCTTGTTCTGCACAGCAGGCTCACTCCTTTGGAGAGGTAGGCATTAGGAAGGGGGAGGGGGGGTCTAAGAGAAATGCAGAGGGGGTTGCTCTCCTCCCCTACAAAATGGGGGCAGAAATCGCAGCAGGCATCTGTCATTGTTGTAAATGTGGTTTTATTTACTTCGTGTTTCTTTAAACAAGTTGTCTAGGGGATAGTGCAAGAAAGAAAGGGCATGCCTGTTTGGAGGCTCCGTTTGCAAATCATTAACAACAGCAAGAGCAGCTATGTGGAGGTACTTCAGTGTGAGGCTGGCTGTATTTCACTCTGTTAGTTTATATGTGAGGTCAAAGCCCTAGAGAGGCAATAAAGGAGAAGTGTTAATATGCCACGTGAATAAAGACCCATGATTAATCTCCGTACATCTGATGAGTAATTGACTCTTTCTCAAAACTCAGCTGGGAAAAGTGTGCTCAGATGCTTTCAGCAGAGGCTCTGCGTCTCTCACTAGCCACTGACTGGTGAATAGAGAGGGAGAACAACTCGCTTTAGGCTTTTTACACGGGGTCCAATCTGCTCTATGCCCCAACTCCCGGCCAGCTCGAGCCTGCTGCTGGCACAGAGGGATGTGCAGGGTGGGTGGGAATGCTGGCAGGGTGGGTGGGAATGCTGGCAGGGTGGATGAGGTGAAGCACACGTGATGGTGCTGTGTCAGCCCAGCAAAACGTGGGTCAGGATAAAAGGGCCAGGCTGCCCCGGCGTGAGGCAACCTTATGAGTGGAGTATTTAAGAAATGGCAGGAATTGGGGGCAGGTTTTCCAGGCTCTCATTTGGGACACAGAGAAAGACAGTGAGTAGCAGCCAACTGCTGGTGCTATTCTGTCTCTGTGGCCCAAATTCCACCCTACAGTCTGGAATAAAGTGTCAAAACCCAGTTTAGCAGCAGCTGTGAATTACTGAGTGACCACAGGAGAACTGCAGCATTCACACAAAACCTGTGAAATCTCAAAAGGGTTAACAAAAGCAAATTGGCTCTAACTGAACAATACTGCCTGAGGTCTCTGTTCCTGCTTGCCTTATTTCTTTTCTCCCATAAAAGAAACTTAATAATTGCCTTTCAGAAATTCCTAGCTCTGACCCGTGTTCCTCATGGAAGGAGGTAAAAATGTAAAATAAACCAATATATAAATGACATAAAAGTAATGAAACTGGGTACACAGATTTCATACACAATTAAATGGGATCAACTTGACATATTCATTACAAAGACAATTACTCTCATGACTTTATTCCCTGCTTCAGCCATCTCGCCTTACCTGTCAATTTTAATTTAACTGTTTGCTGGAGGCTCAAGTTCTCCAGCCAAAATGTGTAATTTTGAGAAGATGAAGTTAAGTGACAAGTAGTCTGATTCTGCACTGAGCTCCCCACTGATTGAGTAAAACATTGTGAGTGCTCAGGCTCTTGTTAAAGACAAAACAGCTTATTGGGGCCCAAGGAAGTTGTGGATGCCCCCTCCCTGGAAGTGTTCAAGGCCAGGTTGGATGAGGCTTTGAGCAACCTGGTCTAGTGGAAGGTGTCCCTGCTGCTGGCAGGGGGGTTGGAACTGGATGATCTTTAAGGTCCCTTCCAATCCAAACCATTCTATGATTCTATGACTTACAGCCAGGCATTTTAAATGCATATAAAGAAGCCCCACTAATTTGACCTGTTTGGGGTGTCCAGCATTTAAAATGCTGACGTAGAACCCTTTGGGTTCAAGTTTGCCATAAGCTAAACTAGTCAGTGACTAACCTTCCTGTAACTTTTCCTATAAGAGTAATTCAAAGCAAAGCCTTGCCCTGTTCCCAATCACCCCTTCAATGCCCAGCACTTTTACAGCGCTGGCAAACTAACGGTTGCTATTTTTAAACCACAGTGACACTCACACTAGGACAGGCCAAGCAAGACCAAGGCTGGTATGGACAGCCAGCTCGGTGTCACGGCTGCAACGTGAACAAGATGGGAATTGTCTCCTTCACAGTTAACAGCCAAGGCTTGCAGGTTTAATGTTTGAAGCTGTTGTAGCTAGCAGAGGACAGGGGGACTCTTTCTGTGTTACCTATTAGTGGCAGAAAAAGGCATTATCTCAACAGGGACTACAAATTTCAGACTGTGCTTCTGTTCCCTTTTTGCTGAGGTTTCAGAACTTGATCCCCAGGGGACTCTAAAATCAGGATGCAAATCAAAATACAGCTATGGATCAAGCAGGATTTGTGTAGCATTGCCTGTAAGGAATTTAAAGGTTCTACCTAGACTGAGTCACATGCAGTGTACACCCTTTCTGTACACCCTTTACAAGGCACAATACTTACAGTTTATCTCATTTTTAAAGGGGAACAGTGTCAATTCAACACTCCTGCTGGCAATAAATTTTATTCCCAGATCACTCACACACACACACCTAACTAGGTGGAGCAGAATTTAACAGCTGCCTTAGTCCTTTGGCCCACTGGTATAGCAAGCTTTCTCAGACTTTTCCTGCAGTTTTCACCAGCTCTGTGATGGTCAGGCCCTAAATGATTATGTTGCACTGAGATCCGTGCTGCATGCTTGGGCTGCTCAGTGCTCTCTCAGGGAGCTGCCATTCTCTACGTGCCTGGCCAGCATCAGGCCTTTCCCACACTCCAGCTGACACAAGCACGGGGTGGCGAAGGACAATAAGTCAGATAAGAGGTTGCCAGCACCTCTGTCTAACTGGTAGCTGCCACTTTTAAATTATGAGATAATTACTAGTGCTGTCCACTAAGACCATTTGTTCAGAGGTTTTGAAGACAAGCAGATTCACTGGGGGCCAAAAAAAAAATAGACCCCAAACTGTACACTGCTTCTGGGAACTGGCATATGAACCCAGAGTGAATCAGAAGGATGCAGCACATCTTTCTGGTGCAGCATTTCAGCTTGTCACAGATGCAGACGGACTCTTGTGCAGCTCTTCGTTCTGCAAACAAACAGTTGTGCTTGAAAGCAAAAGCTCAACTGAGCCTGCAGTGCCCAAAGAGCCTCACAGATCAACCAGGTGGAAAGCCAGCCACATGGGTTGCTCCCCTAAGCAATTCACTGGCTGTCCTCAGTGTAGCCAGATATCCTGCAGATACTCAGTGGTGCTTTTAACTGGTACAAATGCAGCCCCATAGAAGATTAAAAAAAATAATCCCTTGCATATTCCTCACTAGCTTCTGATCTGAGCCCCAGAAAGAGGTACAAGGATGCAGGTCAAGTAGGAAGGGTACGCTCCACTCAAGAAAGACATCTACATCCTCCTCAGGCAGAAGGAGAACCTACTGGAGCGAGTCCAGAGGGCCATGAGGATGATCCAAGGGCTGGAGCACCTCTCCTGTGGGGACAGGCTGAGAGAGTTGGTGCTGTTCAGCACTTTGTAAAGTGCTAGGTGAACTAGTGCGTGTCTTTATGGTGCATTTTTACTCTTCAGAAGTGGCAGACAAAAACCACCTTCCAGTATAGGCTGGGGACAGACCTGTTG
>NW_010325616.1:0-25190 GCF_000700745.2 Antrostomus carolinensis | reverse complement strand
TATATATATATATATAAACCGAAGCACACATACCTATTTTATTGATGTAAAGACACTGAAGTAAAGCCAGGTTCTCCACTGCTATGGCTGCCCACTCTAGCACAAAATGAAGTCATATCACTTTTCAGATAATGTACCATCACCATAAAAATGTTGAGGGTCTAATGCAAATGCAAAGCCATGGAAAGAATCAAAGGGAAACATGAAAATTAGTAAGAAGAAGTAAAAGAAGTAAAGGAAGCACCTGTTAAATAGATACTTCTGTGCTGAACAGACATTAACATCACAAGAGAGAAAGTAATATCTACATAATAACAAAATGTTTTCTCTTCAGATAAATCAGGTGACTCATTTCCCTCTTACTGTACCAACGAAACTACTGAACAGGATCATCAGATGATCTCTTTATGACAATGTTAAAAGACTTCCTAGCAAATATTGCTAAAATTTCTTCATCTTTTTGCTCCCTATATATTTCAGTGTCCCTACCATGTGATCTAGAATTCCTCTCTATTTTTCTTTTTCTCCCTTTTTTTTACCCAGTCTTTTTTCCTCATGTACTAGTCCTTTCTTCTGTTATAGCTCTCACACCCTTCTTGAGATTCCTGCCAGATTTTGCTGGTCTTTCACACCTTTAAGTACTCCTAGCCTCTCACTCAGGCTCTCATTGGTGCTTATTCCAGCTTCTAATAGAAGTAGCAGAGCTTCCATGAAGAGCCATCTCAGCTGTAGCACCTAAACTGACAGAGGGAGATTGCAATGTCATAGCTGTCAGGGTCCACTGAGCAACCTTGCAGTCAGAAGTGAATCCTGGTGAAGGAGCTGGTTAACTGTCCATTGGAAAATAATTGAGAAATGTGAAAGGGAAAAAAATACTGATTTTTTTTTTTATTTTTTTTTTCCTATGTGGCAATCACAGGCTATCTCTGGAAGGCATGATGAAAAAAAAGAAAGACAAATGAGAAATACTAGGTTTTTTATTCAGAAGACTGCATAGCGGAAGTTTCCTTAACACAGAGCTCAGATATAAAACTGGTCTGATTTATTTATTTGTAGCCTTAATAGAATGGTCAAGAAAAACTTCTAGTTTCAAAATGGGAAACAGTAAGAAAAGGAGATGTTTTCTTCTGGTGCAAGTACCCATACGAGTACATGGACATATATTTTGTCCTTCCTTTGTTATCCAACACAGAGAAGATGTGGGCCAATTCCTATCTGCTGTTACAAACTTTTGAAAGGTTCCTTCAGCCTGATTTGAGATGGCAATTTCACTGTAAATAGGCCCTTGCTTCTCAGTTGGGTCTGTGAGCAATGTGGAACATCATGAACAAGAGGCTTTGCTGGCAGAAGTAAAAGGAAAAATTCCACCAAGGAATTTCATCCTTGATATGCCATGTTGGCTGTAAGTCTTACAGATGTCTCCAGAAAACTGATTAAACACCAGGCACTCATCTAGATAGTCTCTTGTGGCTTCCTTCATCCCTACATACAGACCATAATAACAAAATGTGACAGACACTGTTATCCTCTAGAGGTCCTACTTAGCCCAAATTGCAAAACCTGCAGCCTGCTTGTTACTTAAGCCTTTGACTGAAAACCAGGATTTGGATCCAAATGAAGCCTAGTTTATTATTCTGTAATAATAATGATAGATAATCTGATGCTTTCAAAAATTTGAACCTCGGTTGCAAAAGGCAGAGATCTCCTCAAAACCCCAGAGAGGCATTTTCTTGTTCAGGTTTTAAAAGCAGTTGCAATTTCATCACAAACCTTTTAATCCTCCATTACAAAGTGAGGCATGAGAAAAAGAGCAATCAGATCTGAAACATGACTTCTGTCATCTTAAATACCTCAGTCAAAATCTCACATATTGACCTTAATTTCTCAGGAATTATCCCAGAATACCTCCAAATCTTGTTGCATACCTTTTGTCATCTCTCTAAATCACTGTCTGTTTATTTCAGCTGTTCCCTGATTCTGAAATAGTACAACATTTGCTTCCTTTACCTAATGTCATTAAGATTTATATCTCTGAAGATTTGGATGTTTAAATACAAAGTGTTTTAGTTCAAGCCTGTCTCACATAAACTATTATCGATAAGACCAGAGTCACACACAGCTGACTGTCATTCAGGTGTTTATGGAGGTAGAAATAAAAATCCCATTCCACCTCACTGTTAATCAATCTTTGTCACTCCACTATGTCCTTTTATCTGACAAGGTCCCCTGTGGCTAGGAGAAAGAAAGAAAGAAAAAAAAAAAAAAAGAATCCAGTAAATGAAGGCCATGCAGCCCAAATTGTCTGACTGAAGGAAACTCAGCACCAGGAGGAACACAGCTGCACCTGGAAGCTGCAGGTTTTCGGGTCAGCACAAGTCACCCAAACACTCGCCACAGCCAGAGGCATGCTGGCCTGATTCTCCAGCTCAAAAACAGCTCTATGCTATTGCCACTGGTCCTTGGACCTCTTCTCCAATGTGTTATTTTGTTCGTTCAAACCACAGCACACTCTTACAGTCCAGATTTTTGTCTTTCCTTGCCCTTCTCATCACTTACCAGAGCCAATCCCCATTATAAACACTGTCGCGCTGAGACCTGCTGGCTCTGATCCATTTTTTTTTTCATCACAGATGGCCCGGGCACTATTCCCATTAAAGGCTCATCTGGTTTATGACAGAGGCTTATCCCAAAGGCTGTCCTCACCACCTTGATGCTCAAGATTGAGCCTGCTCTCCAACCCAGGCTTCCTGTGGTCACCCACACTGCCAATGATTGATCATGTCCCATGGTAAGTTGAGATCAAGTCAGCTCTGCCTTTTTGACAGGGAAATAGGGACATAGACAGGGTATGGGCAATAGCTTGAGATGCACAGCTAGTGGCTGGAGAGATGTAGTCAGCACAGCATCCTGCCATGCACTGTGTCCAGACACAGTGTTGACTCTTTTTCCCCTCCCCACATGATGATGAGGATGAGTAATTAAGCACCAATGTGAACCTACAGATAGATCCTTTTTTTCTGGTTTGAATGGTTTGTGGATAGTATTTCTGAGATCAATGAAAAACCAAAAATTACTTTCTAAGTAGGAGTGGCCTGGCCTACCAGAAATATGACATGACTCAAGAAGCAGAAAAACACTAGGAGCTACCAGCAGCTCTGGACCAGATAGAACAGGCAAAAGACCTTGAGAGACAGATACGGTGGGGATATCTAGGCACAAGACCTTGGGTGGTGCTAGGAGTTTTACCAGCACTCATAGAAGTGATCTTCTGGTGCTGATATGAGGGCTAACCTTGCTGCAGAAGAGAGCAGCGGAGGAGAATGAGGCTACTCTGCAGAGTGGCACAGAACTAGAGCTAGATTCAACATCTCTAATATCTTCAAATGCAAATAAGATTGATTGCAACAAATGTAAACTTGCAAATTTCTTCTGGGATGCTGCCATGAAGATAAACAGAGGTTAACAACAAGGTAATTATATCAATAAACAGAAGCAAGAGTAAAGGGAATAACATAAAGAGATAGTAAAGAGACAGCCTGGTGGGTAGCAAATGCAGGGATGGTGGGAATATCACTAGAGAATCCTTGTTCTTCAGAAGGATGCATTTGAGCTTCACAGGGAAAACTTGCTGAGTGAGCCTGATATAAAAAAAAAATTATGTGGTCACACAGTGAGTTTCTAATTAGCCCAGGAACTATGAAGGGGGGGAGGAA
The DNA here is from genome assembly GCF_000700745.2 of Antrostomus carolinensis. Lineage (NCBI taxonomy): Eukaryota > Metazoa > Chordata > Aves > Caprimulgiformes > Caprimulgidae > Antrostomus > Antrostomus carolinensis. Next base: position 21,477 of record NW_010325616.1, on the reverse strand, counting down.
GGCAAGATGTTTGTTTTAGGGTGTACCATGAGAGAAAACACAGTGTCACCACAGTCCTTCTGACTTATGTTCTTTGTTTGCATTGGCTCCTTATGAGGCAGGAATAAGTATATCACAGCCTGCACTTCCCTTATGGGAGCTAGAACAGCACTAAATTGGACAAAGTTGACCCAAAGTGCCCTGTTCACCAGTTTTGGTGGCATGACTCCTGCTGGGCTAGCAAATGTTCTGTAACAAGCAGTAGACTGTGACAATGCATATGGCATTTGGGACACTGCTGTGCAAGTGATTATTTTAATTTTTTTTTTCATGAAGAACCCAGCTGGAGAGTGTGAGCCAGTGTTTTCCAGGTAGGACACATGACTCAGAGCAAGAAGGAATTTCTAATAAAGCCATGAAATTTGGTCTCCTGACACTGTGACTGTTCCTGTCTGAGAGAGGGAAGGGGGTGTCAACGTTGCTCAGGGCAGATGGGGACGTTTGGTGACTTGTCCAGCATCTACACATTCAACATAACATATTAATACTCATCATAGTCCGTCAAGGGCTATGATTGAGTGGCAACATTTAAAATTCAAATATTTATAAATCCCTTTGCGCAGGCAATACATAATCACATAAATGCCATTTTGGTCATTGGATGGTTGGGAAAGATTCATCTAGTGATGTTGATTATTACCATGATGGACAGAGTCTCTGGCTAATGGTATCATTTACCCCTGTTTTGATGTTCCTTGACATAGACTTCTCTTTACGCCAATTCTTCATCAACTGGCAAGAGAGTCAGGCAGGCAGATCCAGAAGAATAGTTTCTGTCTGGGGCATTTGGGACTCCAGAATAATGTGTCGACATTGTGAAAGCCAGTGTCTGGCATATTTTGCTAAACTCCTACTCCAGAAGTTGTGCACTGCCTATTGGTTTTCTGGACTATATAGAAGTTTCAGTCCAGATAATGCAACTGTTTACTCCAGGACTGCTGTTCCTCCCAAAGTAGGATGGAATGGACCAGGGCCACAATCCTGACTCATCATCTCAGTAAATGTGTATATATAAACGCCGCTCACTGATTGTGAATGCTGTTGATCTGAGGCACAACAGATTTTTATACAGCACTTTGAAAGGCCATAGAGTAGGTGGTTCAGATGATTCAGGTCAGATGTAAAGCTTACAAAAGCCAGTCACAGATGAATTTAAAGTTGTGTAGCATAGAAATTGAGTTGAATTTCAGCCCTGTGAAAGTGAAATGTGAAATATAACTAGCAGAAGCCAGTGGTGAACTGGAGTCACCGGGGTTGACTCTACTAGCTTCAGCTACTAAGCCTGGTAAGCTGAAGATGTGAACTGATCAGCAAGTGAACTTAATATAGATGTGGCCTAGTAGACACTGGAAGAACCATGAGCCCATGGAAGTGTTGGAGAGAGACACTCCCGTGCAAGAAGGACACATGAAACCCAGTAATCTTTATATACCAGTGCCTATCAGAACAGCATATAAACTTTGACGACTTTACATTGAATCTACTTCATGAAGAATTTTAACAAAAGTCTTTTTTCTCATTATTTGAATTATATTTTATAATTTTATTTTATATTAGATTGATTTTGATCAACAATTTTAGACCAAAAATATTTCTCTCAAAAAAGTTTTTCAGGGGTGCTCTTCAATAATTTTCTGTTTCAAATTCATCCTGTTTCTTTCCATCCCAGTTCTTCTCACACACCATGGACAGAAACTGAAAAACGGCACAAATTCTGCAGAAGGCAGAAGACTGCCATGTCACGGTAGATGATTATGATATACTTATTATCCTGTCCCATAGTGATATTTAGAAATGAAAATATTTTTTGTTTCAGTTGTGTTGTGTCTCATTTTCTGACAAAAAATTGATCTGATATTTGATTTTGTCAAACATTATCGATAGGTGGAAGCAATCAGCACCAGTAATACAAAAAACACTAGTATACCAGCATCATTTGTTCTGCAAGGATGCCAAGTAGGAATATGAAAAAGAGATTATGTAAGGTAGAAGAGAATCAGTATCAAATTATTTATATTACAAGGGAGGGGAGAAAGATGCTTGCTTCTAGCTTTCTTCAAATCCTATATCTTTTAATAGCACTGTTTGAAAATTGTAAAAGCACCAGGAAAAAAACTATTAAATCCACAGTCAATTACTATTTATCAGAATACTCTTCTTGCTTTTCAGCTCCTCCCTGTATTTTATTAACATAACATTTTTCTGAGGATTGTACCTTAAATGTCCATTAAAACCAACAGCCCAGATAGGAATCAGGGTTAAATTTATGTTCTCTCTCTCACCATTTCTGGAAGATTTTAGTGGTAATCTCTTTATTTTGAGGGGACAGTAATCGTTATAATTTCATTATCATAAATTGTTTGGTTTGCCTTTATCTAGCTATAGCTTTGTTAAGGAGCTAGTTCCATACAAATGTGAAGGCCTGGATTCCGACATTTCTTTCTTTAATATGTTTTACAATATTTTTTATCAAATTCAATTCAATTGATGTGTTGAGATCTATGACTTGATTACTACTAAGAGAGCCACAAGGTTCTGAAGAGGTGAAATACAAGGTGTTAGCAAATTAAATTAAATTATATGCTTATATTTTTTGATTCTTGCATCCAACAGTTATCTGGGTGCAGGGAAAAGCAGGATGACAATTTCTTTTTCAGATACACTATTGAGCTGACAGCCACAACTGAAGTGAAAATGCATCTTAGAAGCTGTTACTGAAAAGAATAAAACTACTAATCAGCATTTTCAGCAAGAGATGTCTTGAGTTCATTCAGGACTTTTAAGAAAATTGATTGGTTTCTGTTTTTCCGAATCTTGTTTTCTTAAACCATATTTACTGGAACTCTTGTTTTCATTGAGTGGCCACCACACAGATATCTTGGGAACTGGTCATCCCAAAATGAGTGTGCCCAATAAATATTTGGTACATTTTAAAAAATGATTCAACTATTCAGATACTTCTGAAACCTCATGGTAAGTGACTAAGCACAGAATTTGACTTTAAATCTTTAAATCTTACCTTAACCAGAAAAAGAGATCAAAATAAAACAAACAACTCCCTCACTCCCTGAAAAGTGATAAGCTAAAATCCTACCTTTTTTTTTTTTTTTTTTTTTTTTAAAAAAAAAAGATCTTCATAATTTTAGTGGTAATAGGAAGAAAAGTGCTCTTATCAAAGCTCCCTAAAGTGCTTTGGATTAACTCCCTGTCAGCTCAACACAGAACTAATTGAGCCTTTATTACAACAGAATAATTGACTTTTTTTTTTTTTTTTAGATTTTCCCCAAAACTAGTTCTGGAGTGAAACTGAGGGTCAGCAGAAATGGAAGACCATGGAGAATTTGTATCCCTGATTTGCAAATTCTAGGAAGCAAGAAGGAAGGGAATTAACTCTTGCTAAAAGGGATGATTTATATTTCTTTAAATGGCCAAACAAAACCCTCATACCAAAAAACTCAAGCAAAACCAAACAAACTGAACTTACAGGTGATGCTTATGTTAATTTTAATCCTTGGAGTGCCATTCTGAAACTTAATTTTCAGTTATAACAACTACTATGTAAGTGTGCAAAAAGCACAATTCATGTTATCCTGTTTTTAATCGATGTCTACAATAAATTATTACTCTAAATAATTGTAGTAGCTCTTTGCTGGGAAGAAAGGATTTGGGGATAATGAGGGAAAAGGATGGTGGAGTGGAATGACAGGAATTAATGCTTCATAGATTATTAATTTCTTCTAAAAATACTTGAGAAATCTTAACTTTCTGCAAAAGGCTTTTGTTAGAGCTGGAGTAAATTAGTATGAGACTTACAGGGCAAGTTTACATTAAAATAGCACTACTGCTAGGGCCTCACTCTAACTTGGGCTGATTAGGATATGTTACACTGACTTTTTTTTAACTTAAATACTTTTTCCTACACAATAAAACACTTCATGGAGATCTATTCATAGAATCATAGAATTGTTAAGATTGGAAGGGACCTCTGGAGGTCATCTGGTCCAACCTTCTCATTCAAGGACGACCACTTAGAACCAGCTCTCCAGTATTATCTTATAAAAGCTCATAAAGGGAAGAGTTATGAAAATGAGCACAAGACCTTCCATCATCTCTGGAGATATGAAAATAAATGTATTATTTTTAAAAGTGTTGTTTTGTGGACTGTTTTTACATAACGAATGTTCTGCTTTAACATTCAATTTGTTTTGTTGTTGTTTTTTTTTTCTTCTCCAGTGTAAAACATAAGAAGGAATGGACAAGTGGAAAGGAACAAAGAACTAGTGAAAAAAAAAAAAAAAGTTAAGATGACTTACATTTATCTTTCACTGCTTCTCTTGCTGGGCAGTTGAAGGAAAAAAGAAAAAAAAAAAGAAAAAAAAAAAAAAAAAAGCCTTTGTTGGAGTTTTGATGAGCCAGAGAAAAATTATTTATTTAAACCAGAAATTGTTCTACACTTACCATTCTTTGGGAATAAAAACTTTCATCTGGTGCAATACAACAGAATAGAGAAATATCTTTTCATAATCTCAGTAATTATACTATTTATCATAATCCTTGTGGGCAGGTTTTAATCTGTGCACAAGCACTGAAACTGTTACATATATGCAAGATGTTTTCATGTTATAACATAACACTGAAACAAAATTACCACATCTCTCAATCTCTCTCTAAGAATTAATTTCTTTTTAAAATTTGTCATCATTTCCCTAACAATGCCATTTTGTGGCTGCAAGCTCTGCACTCTTGATTTTCCTTTGAACATCTTTTCTTCGAACACCTTTTCCTTTCTCTGGTGGGAATCAGAGTTTCACATTCCCTTTAAAGGTCTCTTAGGTGCAAGCTACACAACAGCAAAAAGAAGCAAAGAAATCTGGGACTGTACATGCAACGGGTTCAATCTTAGAAGGGTCACCTTCATTTGCATGTATCATTGCATTTTACTCTGCATAAGGACACTGGTACTTTGAGAAACTAGTAAGCTCTGGGCTCTGCCTTTTAATTAACTTGAAGAAATTTCTGATGGAAATAGTTAAAATTGTCTTTCCTGCCTTTAGGACAATGTATAAATGCACACACAGCTGCTAGTGCTTTCAAAGGAAACTACCAATACATCTATTGGAAGATCTTTCCCCCCCTTCATGTCATTTCTACTCAAAACCTTTACCAAATTATCCAGCAGAGGTGTCTTATTTCATGGCTTTTCCACCACATAATATGGATAATGGCTTTAAATATTTGACAAAGAAATCAGAAATTGTGGACTGAGTGATGTACACTAGAGATGAATGAAAAATAGCAGCATTCACTTAGGGATGCATCTCCACTTCCCCAAGGAGCCCCTGCAGCCTCTTGCTGTACACCTGTGACAACTGCCAAAGCCTATCATCTTCCCATTGCATGCAGCACCATTGATCTTGAGCCCTCCAAGGCTGGTCTTCTGCTGAAGGAGCAGTGATGCTGTTGTAAATTAAGGGTGCTGCCGGGCAATTTCCCTTCCAGAGGCAGCCATGTAAACTCAAGTCTCCAGTTTGGTACAGAGCTGCTGAGCTTTGTTGTGACCTGATGGAGACTCCATTGCAGTCAGAGATCAGGAGCAGAGCTGGGGTGCTCTGGGGAGGGAGTGGCTGGGGAGAAGCAGAGGGAGTGAAGGAGATGAAATCAACTTAAATAAGGAATCTACTTGGGACACGCACTACCTACGCTGTTTTTATGTACTAGTTCAATGCATTCCTGGAATAATGAGGTTATCACAGATTTCCAATCATACATCACAACATATATGAGATGCAGTTTTGACTTTCCTCAGTCTACCTAAAAGGCGTAGGAATTAGTGGAACACAAATTTTCAAGGCTATCACAACATGATGGTGTGTAATCACTTTCTCATATACAGCAAAAACCTATCAATTTGCTTTCTGAAGGAAGTGAACCAAAGAGAAATGCATGATTCAGTATAGCCTCCTATTAACTGCTGACATATGGACACATTTTCTCTGTGAGGCTTAGCTCTTCCTTCTGACTGACGGATTCAGACACACCTTCTCAAACCAATCACTGGATGATTGTTCCATGCATTATTCACCAAATTGTGACTTTACAGCTGCACTTTACTGCCATGCTTTATTTTCTCCTTTCAATCAGCAGACCAGAAGAATAACAAAGATAACTGAATTTCATTTAGCAAATGAAAAGAACAAGAAAAAAGAAGGATACACAAGGAACAATACAAACCTTGTTGTCACCACTATTGAACTCCTAAGTCCTACATGTTGAAGATGAGAAAATTGTCTTCTGATCCATAGTTCTACAGTGAAATACATAAAGGTTACCTCATGACTTTACAGCACTTTGGTGCTTTTCTGTTGTCCAGCTCCATCTATCTGTCAATTAAAAATTAGAGGCATGATCTACGTTTCTCAAGCGGGAGACAAAATATTTTCTTTCCATTTGCCCCCTTCTTAATTTTGTCCTCCCCTATTTTCTGAAGAAAAGGGAGTCCTGAATGTGGTCTGAAGACAGCTTGCACGCTCATTCTGTTCCTCTGGTGTAGTTTGGGGTGAAATGTAATATCAATTTGTAGTTTGGGACAATCACTGTAAGTAGAGTGTTTAGCTGAAGATGACACCTGCAGATGCTTTCTTCCTGTACAAGCAAATAATATCTTCATAAAGAACACGTAGGGAGAGGAAACATTTTTTAGACTTTGAGTAGTACAAATAGCTCTTGACAAGCTGAGCAAAAATGTGGATATACAAATCATAAATGTCCAATCTTTTTTCCCAGATAAAAGTATTTAGAAATGCATAGCAATATTAATTAAAATTTGGAAGAAAATATATACTAAATACAGAGGAAGAGAAATGTTCAGAAATAATAATTCACATATCTCTTTCAGGTTTTTGTTGTTGTTTTGGGGGAAAAAACCCACCACAACTTCTTGAATAGTGATAACAGATTTTTACCTACATGTTCAATTATATATATATATACATACGTATATATTTTTAACCCTATTTCATGGTATCACAAAGTAATGTCATCTATCACTGCTGGCATACTACAATACAACATAAAATATTTGATTTTTTTTTTTTTTAATTTTAAATTGGTAAAAGTATTTAAGATCAACTGCTAGTTTGTAGTGCCTGAAACAGCTGATCTGATAATCAATTTCTTTACTGTTTCCTGCAGTGAAATGCTTGAACACCTAAATTAAAGAGTTTTCTACTTGTGGTATAATTAAATAATTTAAATCAAAGTGTCAAATACTGTGATTAAGAAACCCACATATGAGAAAACTGATTAATCAAAGTAAATAAGAGATTTCAGACTTTACTAATAGCAGTTTCCCTTTAGGATTTGGAAAATAAGTACTATAGTTATTTCAAAAACTACATAGTCACTTCCAGAAGTCAGTTACATTAAGTCAGCTACATTAACATATAGAACAGCATTAGATCACATACCATGAAAAGATGTGAATGTGATTGGAATACACAAACTAAAATCCAAACCATCAAGCTGTTTTAGAATTTCAAAACTATTTTCCCCATTTTATTATTCATGCAACTTTAAATATATTTGTTTTTACTCTAACTTAGAATGAAAACTTAGAACAAAAACAAAGGATAATATGTTAAAAATTTCTAGAAATTCAGAACTTTCTTTGGGTCTTTTTGCACTGGCTTCTCTTAAAATACAAGGGAGAAGTTTTGTTCCAAGTTAACTTCGAAGAAACCTCCTTTTCTTCCTGAAATTAACATTTTTACTTGTGGCAGGACCTCTAGTGACACTCTTGGTTTCAGTCCTGGCATTGCTTCCTTTCTCTTGCAGCAATAATTTTTTTATTATTTTGTTTTCTCTGACTTTGCCTGGTTTTGACTCAGCACTCACCATGTTATCATCTAAACAGAAAAAGATTCTGATAGGAACTTCACACTGCTACCTTTCATGGGAAACCACACAAACAGAAAAGCAGCTGGCACATGTACATAACTTTGTTGGCCTCATCAACAAATAGCACTTGAAAATGCAGCCCAGGAGGTTTTGCACTCTCCCCTTTGTCTGTTTGATTCCTCTCTGACGGAAAAAGATCAAGTGAAATTGTGTATATTTTCTTTGTCTTCCTTGGAGCAGATTCAAGTCCAGAGGGAAATTATAGTCTTATGATAGTGAACAGAAAAAGTGGTTAACATTTGGCCCTTACATTATGGGGGTCACCAGAGGGTACTTTGACACAAGCTCCTCTCAGAGTATGATCAGCTGAAGGAATATCTACCTTTGCAATTTTTCATGGCTGCTGACATGAAAATATAGATCTCTTCATGTACCAGTATGGGTGAGAGAAACATCACCTTGTAAGGTGATAAACAATTGCAGAAAAAGCACCTTGGTATGTATCTGTTGATATATCTGTATATTCCCTGAAGTAGTCCATGCTGGAAGCAATCTTTTAAGCCATCCAGCTTTGTTCTGTGCAGAAACAGAAAAGTTAATTCACACTTTTGTGTAGTCTAACTTTAGATGACCCAAACAAAATGAGCAGCCCTAAACAATCTTCTTTCACTACTGGGAAACTTGTCCTTGCACTCAGCCTCAGTATGCTGAATTTAATGTTTTGGTTATTTGGATGGCTCTTAGACAAACAAAAATTCTGCTTAAAAAACACAGTAATTCCAAGACATGTTATAAGATCAGTTTAGGAATTTTGGCTGCAAAACAGAGGTGAGAAGTAACAGAAAGTTTGGGGGTTTTTTCTTTGGTTTTTGGTGGGTTTTGGTGGGATTTTTTTGAATATTCAAAATTCAATCAGCTTGGATTTTAAATAAAATTCCTACATGGTTTCTTAACATTTTTCTCACAATTTCCTTTTTTCTCCACCTACCCAAAGTGAAGCCCATAAACCAAAACATGGAAACAAAGTGCAGTGTAGGAAGGTTTTACCAAAAACATGGAATAAGAAGGTCAGGAAATAAGAGGTTCAGAGAGATCAGGCTTCTTCATCTCATGAAAAAGTGGTTAATGGACAATCTAAGCTCTGCTTTCAGCTATATAAATAAAAACTACAGAGTCAAACTGACCTCCACAGTGGCTTGAGATATAACAAGAGCCAGGCACAGGAAATTCAGACTGAACACTAAGATAAACCACATGACTAGGAGGGCAGTTAAACACTAGAACAGGCAGTAGCATAGTTGTAAACCCTCCATCCATGGAGGTTTTCACATCTTGGTATGTCAACAACAGCTGACCTGATCCACAGATGTTGTTGTTGACAACGATCTTACACCAAGCAGACAGCTGGACAAGATGGCTCCAGAATTTCCTTGCAACCAACATTGTTATGATTCCACTTTAACATACCGTAGAAAATACCATACAAAAGGAAGATTTCATAAATTATATGGAGCTTTATCTGATGAAAAAAAAAGCAAAACAAAACAAAACATTAACCTTTGAACCACAGGCATGCACACACACACACAAAATTTACTTCATCCTACTTCTCAATAATGTAAGATCAGAATTTAATAAACAACATTATACAATGGAGGATGCAAAAAGCAAAATGCAGTGAATCAGGCTACAATTCTCAAACAAAAATATTATCATATCTTTAAAAACAATCATCTTTTCATGGGGGTCCTTACCATCTAAGAAATACTTACCACATGTCTGGTACTGTTCCATTGGATACAAATGTGACAACCCATCTGGAGAAAATATCTCAGGGAATCAGCTGTTGAACCAGCAAGAAGGCTTTCTTTGGGCCACTCTGTTCTGGCTGAGAAAATAGTAAGTCCCTTTAATTAGAACTCTGCTAAATGAAATCTGGATTCCCATCCTGCTGTTGTATACAAGATGAAAAGTTACCTTCCATCTTTCCACAGCCCCAGGACACTCCTTCACTTGGTATAATAATTGTTACAATGCATCTGTAATGACCACAGCTGGGTAACATTTTCCTAACAAACAAGAAATAATTTGCAAAGATTTCAGCTATCTTGGGTGAATTTCTGGCTGCTTTTCAGTCAACCTGAGTCCATATACTGGGCACATTCCTATGCCAGATTTTGGCTGAAACTTGTCCAGGAATACTTATGCCAGGAAGGGTTTTTCTGTGTCACCTGGAAGTTGCACAGCTGGTTGATTTTGTGGTTAGAAAGACTAAGCAAGGCGAAATTCAGTAGTTTCACATGAGATATATTTTTGAGCCATTTCAGAATGGAGCTCAGATGCTAGACTCTTGAGTATGAATAAAAATAATAATAAAGTGTCCTTCAAATCCTCTGGCACAGAAATCCTCTGTTTCACATAACCTCAGCTGGATTTTCTTTGCTGCGTGTATTTAATTAGGTCTATATTTTTCAAAGGACTGTTACAGGTAACTTTTGCTTTTGCTTTCCTTTTCACAGTAAATAAGTTTAAGCCTACAAATTCAAGACTATGCCATGAGAAAATTGCAGTTAGCTATGAAGTGGAGGAGAAAACTCCAGAATGATCCCTTTGCCTGACATGTCTCCTTCAATTTTCATAAGTGCCTTACTTAGCTGTCTGTGCACAGCTGTCTAGGAAGCAAAACTGTAAACAAACTGAGATACCCCAGTCACTGTACTACAATTTCAGCCCTTCTTTCCCCAAAATATGCATTTTTATATATATGTGTATACGCATATACATTCATATGTGTGTTTAAATATATCTATATCTATATATATATATAGATATAGATAGATATACACACATATGTATATATATAAAGAGAGAAAGGGGGAGAGAGAAGAGAGGAAAGATATGTCTATTAATGAAGACTTAAGTCTGCCTTTGACAATAAACAGACTATGGACTTGGAATAAAAGCAAATTAAAACAAGCAAAAAATATAAGGAAAAATTCCATATTTTAAATAAAACTATATCAGTTAATCAGACGACATGCATTCAGATATTTCAGTGGAATTAGCTAATAAACACACAGAACTACTGACAGATATTTGAAAATATTATGGAGAAGTTCTAGAGGTTTAGAAATAGTATAAATCCTCCAGCATCTGACCCTGGTAATTACTGCTTTGTAAGTCTAATTTCCAACCCCACTAACTATGTAGAGGGTATCAGATCTATGAGTAGTAAGCTCTGTTAGTTTATAGAAAAACAAATCACAGCAGTCAATCTTGACTGCTTTTCACAAGAAATCAGTGAATGAAAATTAAAAAACCTCAATGATAACAGAACAGAGAACATCTGGATTGCGCTAAAACACTGCCTATGGTATCACAGTCATTAAAGTAATTTTGAATATAAAAATTGTCAGATAGAGCAGAAACACGTTATGGGGCCACAGAAGATAATGATAGTGCAGCAGAAAGTTTGTGACAAACATCCAAGACAGCACAAAAATCAACAGGAGGCTGAGTCTCATCAGCCTCCCTATCAGTGACTTGATGAAAAGAGGTGAGCAGCACGTAGAAGGTATTTGTGGCAAAGGATGCTACAAGCACCTGTGGAGTAAAAAATCTAGCAAAAAGGTATATTCAGAAGCTATATGGTCTGACAGCAAATAATTAACCTATGTCCATGTTAGAAAAATACAAGATAATATGTTGCTGTGGCATGAACAAACATGGCATCACACTGGGAATGATAACTCCTGAGCATTAATTTTAGCTCTGCTGCAGATTTTAGGTATGATAGTGGGTCAGATCTCTTAACTTTTTGGAGTCTTTCCTTTTCTACAAGTGTTGCTTATTTAATGAATGCAAGCTCTAAAATCTTCATAACAGGAAACCTTCCCATTCAGCATTTGCACAGCACCTAGCACACCGGAACAAGATCTGGACCACAACCTCTGTCAATTCTTGTCCACGTAATGGAGGGTAAAATCATGGCACCAATGCAAACAGTCAACGTTACTTACAGCTGCTCTAACAAAGGATGGATTATTGTCTGATTGAACATGCCACCATATGTTCCATGAATGAATATCCAGTCTCCCTCCACCTTCTCCATGTAGTATTAATCATTTGTGAAGCATTATTTATCCACCATTCATTCAAACGAGGAACAGAAAATGGATTTTGCCTAATAGAGAAAAACGCATTTCCCTCTTTTCCATGTATTTACAAGTGCTTGCCAAGAAACACAAAAAATTCCAATGGAATGGGATATTTATGCAAAATCCACCCCCCCCCCAAAAAAAAAAAACAACCCAAAACAAACTATCCAGTGTTAAAATGCTAATGCTAACAGGAAAATGTGGAAAGGTTATTAAACTTCATGCATCAAGGATTGTTCCATTCTCTTTCACTGAAAGCTGAATTAGTTTACATTTCACACAGGGTAAGAGCTCAGTTTCCCGAGAGCAAGTAATTCATTGAAATTTCAAGATATATTTTACTGTATGGTAACGTGCTCATCATGCTTTACCTCCCTACCAGAGGATAAGCTCACTCTGCCTCAAGCGTAGTCATTCTCCCTAGACCATCTTTGTAACAATCACAATCATCAACAGGGTTGAAGACTCAGAGGGTCTCTGTATTTGATCTTTGTACTCCAAAGAAACTCTTATCCAAGAATCCCCATGAGATCATAAAAGAGCAGAGACACTTGAAAATACATGCAAAAGTAAATAGCATGATAGCTTTTATAGACATAACATTTACAAACTAACGTGAACTCCTTGAGACCAAAGCAGAATAAATACATGCAGTACATCTCTTAGCTGTAAATGAATAAAACAGTATTTATAAAATAGGTAATTCATATCTGATTAATGTTTATAAATGTGTTTATATAAGAATTGGATATTAACCTATAGCTTTAAAGGGCTTAATTAACCTTGGAATATTGTCTCAGTGTACAATGAAAAATAACTAATTCATAACAGAGAACATATGCAAGCACAAATGAGGTAAATTAATTAAGCAATTTACATAAATTTGAATGGCTATTTTTAAGGGCATTTTTTATATTTCTTACTTCCCATTCCCATCAATATCAGCACAAATAAATTTCTGTCACCCTATTTATATGATACATCAATCATCTCATGGGATCACAGAGTACCAGCACACACTGCAGTATAACAGCTTCTACACACAAGCTTTCTGAACCGTGCAGAATCTAGCATCCCATTTCCAGCTGTACTATCTTATCACCAGCAGATGCATTTACAGGCTGTTACAGCTCCATTCTTACCTCCAAATGGAGAAAAGAATATGAAATATGACTTCATCTCCATTACATTTTTACACCCTGAATACCAAACAGATGGTAACAATTACAGATTGGGAGTATATTTCTCACACAAGAAGCCAAATGCTGCATAGCTCACCAACTGAAATCTGGAATGAGTCACTTAATGCATTTAGTTTATCCAGATCTAAATTGGTGAAAAAGAATAGAGGAATTTGGCCTAACGGTTACATATTGCCATGGCTACCTTGAAAATACTGCAGCAACAACCTTCTCTTAATACAGCTGTGTTCACACAGGTCCTTTGGCTTCTTTCTATTATCCTTATAACAACCAAGATAAACTTACTAACTCTGATGTAGGAATAAAGTAATTTGCTTCAGAAAGGCGATCCACCTGTGTCAATTCCTGTATATATTTATTTCACAGAGTGGTGCCTAGCAGGAGTAAGAGGTTTTAACAGAGTATGGATTACTCTCTACTGGCTGAGCTGTGTTGATCTACCAGAGCAGTCATGATTCAAGAGTTGACGGTGTGCAGAGAGTGCTACTTCTCAGCATCACTGAAACTTCAGGTCATTGCTGTGTCATCAGCTCAGGATCAGAAGCCAAAGATGAAACTGCTGAAACAGCCTTCTCTCTCCTTTGGTCTACAACTCCATAACCTCTCTCAAGAATATATTCCTCTGGTTCTTGTCTGCTTTGATAGAATAACATGGGATCTTTATCCAAGACTGCCAAATAGACTTAATGCCACAAATTTATATTCTACTATAATGCAATATTGCACCTACTCTACCACACTTTTTTGCAATACATTTTACAGTACATTTCATGGACTGTGCTATTAAGAACAGTAAGTAATTTACTGAGTCCTTCTATTTTGTCACCTGTTTAATGTAGCCACGAATGATTTTTTCTTGTCTATTTCTTCATTTATATAGTAATTCCTAGACCACAACTTCAGCTGGTGTAAATAGGCATTGCTTAACTGAAGTCAATTAAATAAAACTGCCTTGCACCAATTAAGAACCAGGCTTTTGTACATGATATATGTCAAGTGTTAGAATGGAACAAAAAATATAAAGTAAATACAAAGAAAAGAAACACTAAGGAAAGTAGTAAGATTTTTTTTTTTTTAATTTACTTCATTTTATACCATTCAGGGATATCTGAGATTTAAAAAAAAAATCCATTTCAAAATTGGTGTTAATACAAAAATCTTGAAACATATATGCAGTGAAATCTAGAACATTCAGGAGCTGAAAAAATGCATTTGAATTACTTCACGATATTTCACTTGTTTTTTATTCTTTTAAAGGATTGTATTTCTTTTTTCTACAGATCAAAGTATATTTCAAAATAAAATCAATTTTAACTCCAATAAGATGAAAATGCTCATTTAGAAAGTGTCATTTTCATCCATTTAAACATTAGTCCCCTTGCTGGTTTTGCTGTACTAAGCCTTTTCCTACAAGCATTTGTGATTGAACAATTCTAATATCATAGAGGAGACTAATAGAACCCTTTCTTTAACTTATTGCTTTTCTTCTGCTATAATATAATTGCAAAATTCTTACAAACAACCTAGCAAGTAAGCTTTTTTACCTTTAATTCCTTGCCAGCCCATTTTGCCTTCTTTATGCTGCTAAGTACCACTAAGTCTCTCAGGTGTATAATTGTAATCGCTAAACAGCAGCATCAGAAGTTGCTTCCCCATCTTCCTGCTACACTGCCAGCTTCTCTATAGAGACTGCTTGCTCAGCACCCACAGTGTTTCCATCTGTCTCAGGCTCAACCTAGTCATGTAGAAAGAAGCACTTCCAAAGAGCTTAAAAGAAAAGTTATATCAAGAAAAAAAGAAGTGGTTAAGACAACCAACAGCTGGTAAAATGTCAGAGAAGATCAATGAGATCAGGACACATGCTTTCCCTAAATTTTGTCTGTTCCTCCTTGAAATACTTGACAGCCGAATGCTTCTTGGTTAAAACTGCCCAGTAAAACCTATTTTATCACACCATGGATCACTGAAATCAGAATTTCCTCCTCTTGACAACTTTGTCATCAAGCAGAAATTCTTGTGACTCAGTTGGAATTGCTAGTGATAAACATTAAAAAAAAGAGAACTCCCTTGCAGTACTGTCATCAGTTTGGCAGTGTAACTCATTACCAGGGGTGTAAATGTCTTGTTGAACCCAGGATTTCCTCACACTTTGAGTTAGTGCCTGAAGGACTAATTCTATGATTACTGTAAAGGTGCTCTAGTCTTTTTCCATCCCTTTCCATGAGAAACTTAGATGATTTTGTTATGTTCCTGATGGGGGAACAATAACAGCAACAAAATATCCAAAATGTTTTACAAGATGATAATAGCATGACCTTCCTGGTTGTCATTCAATGTACAATCTAATCTAAGGCATTTGAAAGCTGCCATATCTGTTTCAAAGTTTATGACCCTCTGAGAATTGATCCTTGACTCTTGCAAGGAAACAAAGTTGAAAGGGATGCCTGGTGAGCTAAATTCAACTGCTCTGTGGAGAGAAATGCAGAGACCAAGCTTGCCTTTTCAGGATGAAGGTAACTATTTTATCTGTTGCACTGTTTGTAACAAAAATAGCTAACGTGCTATGACAGAGGCTTAAGATTTAAAGGATGCATGGGCTTTCTGGAGAAGTTAGTCAAGATGGATAGTTCAAAAATGTCTAAGATATCTGCTTGTGTCTTTGACCATTCTTATATTTTTAAAGCTGATGCTAGTCACTTATTAAAGTGTGGAGAATCAATATGCCACAGCATCTTGCAATATATGAGCTTCATTCTGGCACAAATTACTATAAAAGCACACAGATCTCTCTACAAAAGTGAATGCAACCCCTGTGCTGCGTTGTGACAGAATGTGTAGTCCTCCTTCCCCCAAACTCATCACCTCCGTGGTACTCACTCTTCTTCTATGTTCATCGTCTCCAAAAATAACTGGAATCAAAACTTATTATGTTGATATTTTTCAGAAATAGGTGCCATGTTTGCAATGTACAAAACTTGCTCCTGGGCATCTAATGGCTGTGCCGTGCCCCGGCTGTGAATTTAATAAACATGTCTGTTAGCAAAGATGCAAACTACTGCCCCTGCTTATGCTGGAAAATATATTGGTTCATTCCTAAGCAGTGATGTCTGGGGGCAGACATAGTTCCAGGCAAGGATATAGAGATTTATATAGAATTTGGCAAAAGTGATTTGGTGTTTAAAGGGTTTAAATGCACATACTACCAAGTTTTCCTTCAAATTCTCTGCAGACTCTCCAGCTATGTCTTAACTGATAAATCAGAGACAGGTCACAAGTCTGAACACTGTCCTGAGAGTGTCACTACAAATTAATTACTAGAACAGGCCCTGGCATGGGTTTTGCCCAGGCCAAGTAGCAGTCTCTCAGACAAAACTCAGGTATGTCTGGGGATTTTTCTCAACAGGGTGTATGGATGAAGCTACACTATTTTGAAAAGGGAGAGAATTAACTGTATGAATATGAATGGAGCTGTCTCATTTGCCTTCAGAGCCAGAATGCAAGCCCTTCCCATATGATCTGCTCTTTTAGACAAATATATCCTCAGTGTAGTGAGCAAAATATATCTTGAGATTACAGTAGCTGCTTGAGAGTGTTGGAGGGTTGTACAGGGCCAGAGGACACAAACCTGATACGAACTCACTCATTCTGGGACTTGGGAGTGTTCATGCAATGAACTGTGCCTAAAACTGCAACTAGTATTTGTTTTGTTGAGTTGGCTCACTCCAAAAGAAAACTTAGAAGTTAATGCAATTTATGCAATTTGGAGGATCAACTGGTCTCAGATGAGGGATCAGCTGGTGAGATATTTATTTCGCAGAAAAGACTCAGTGGATCCTCAACTGTTATAAATTTGTTCCATTACTGTCAAAAAAAGTATCAACTATCTCCAAGGGCAATGAAACAAGACAGAGGTAGGAGGGCCATTATGTGAGAAGGTGACAGGGATTATTCCTGGCCTTTCTCCATAGAAAGTGAGATGGGATTTTGGAGAGGCATGAAGCCTTCTAAACCCAGGAATAAACCCACAAGAAGAGCAAAAGGATCCCTGAGCCAAACACAGATGATGAAAGCAGCAGCATAAAACAGAACAGCATAGTTTACCAGTAATCCTACCTAACTCCACCAGATTGCCTCTAGTAGAGTCATGGCTCAAAGGAAATTGAAGTTGACTACATTTACAGAGGGCTTGATCCTTTCTCTCACACAGTTTTGTACAGAGCTGAGATAAACTGATAAAACCTTCTATTGAAATAAGATAGAAATTTTCTTGCTTTCATACTAAAACTCTTTGATAAAAATAACTCCTCAAGAGTGTTTCAATACTTTAACCTGAACAGTGGCTAAGCATGAAATGGATCCTATTGGACTAACAGCTTCTGGTGAGTATTCAGAGGTAATGTGATAACATACAAATGTATTGACAAGAAAAAAAAATATTGCTGAGATAAGTGAGTTTGGGTTGATTTATGAGTGAATTTCTGGGTTTTCAGCATTTTTTTTTTTTCATAAAGGTTGATATGAAAGTGTGATTATTTTTTTATGTATTTATAATGGAAATTAAAGAAACAGCTATTGAGATGAAAAAAAAAATTTCTTAACTATATATTTATGGAAATATTTTCCACAATGAAAAGACAAGAGTTCTTTTTACCTGGGAGGTATTTGTAATAGTGGAGGGACAAAGTGCTATCTTGTATATGATTTTTTTGTAATTAAACAATCTTTGTTATAAGCAACTACATCAGATGACCTCCAAAATATGAAAACAATTACTCTTTACTAGCATTTTCTAAGTTTCAGCTTTGGCAGACAGAATCATCAGCCTCAGGTGTACTCCAGCCACCTCCCTATGTCTTAATCATTTCAATCTCTGCTTGAACTGTAAGCCTGAGAGCAACTGAATGCCTCCTGGCTGGTGGCAGCCAGACTGACTTTGTGAAGTCTGGGAGAAGACAAGAAGCTGGTTAAGCTTGTGAGCTCAAATTAAATGACTGACAGTGAAACCTGCTAACACGGCTCCTCAGAAAAGCATGGGAGGTTTTTGGATAGTAGCTAGACCTGACATCTTCTTAGGGATTTGCTGTCTCTCCTTGGAAAGAAAGAAGGAAAAAAACCCCAAAAAACCAACAAAACAAAACCCAAACCCCAAAACAATGCCTTTTCCAAGAAGTGTTTAGTTTGTTTAGATACTCACTTTTTTTTGTTTACTGAAGAATCTTCAAAAACTCCTCTTAAGGGACATTATTAAATATCTTTTAGTAATACTGTCTGAGTACTGCGATTTCCAAAGGTATTTGGCAAGGCCTATTAACAAACACGTTTGATGAATTTAAATTGCTGTAGGCTAAGAGGGAACATTTTGGCTTTGAGACTTCCTGAGCCAGAGATGATGTGATTGTTTTTAATAGCTTTGTTAAGCTTTTCTTTCCTTAATTTTTTCACTTATTTTTTTTGGACATGTGCAAGCTTTTGGATTCTACAAACATCAATTTTGACAGATCTATTTGCAATAAAAAATGCAACAAACTATAATTTCCTATTTATCTTCTTCAGGCCAGTCATGACCATATCAAAATCATAAACTTTGCTGTTCAAGCATCTCTTTGCAAAATCTTTCTCTTTTTGTCTTAGAATCTGCCGTTGGCCACTTTCAGGGAAACTATACTGGAGCACAAGGACCTATAATCTGACCAAAAGAGTGGAGTTCATGTTCGCATTATAACACAAAACTGTTAACTAAATCTATACTAACGCTGAACTGTAAATACTGGTAGCTGGAAAGCAGCTTATGGCACCACTTACTGTAGGAGAGGGGGAAGTCTCACACCGTCCCGCCGTTGCAGATTCCCTGTGTGGAAGTTAAGTGCAATCTGCAGCTACAAGGACCTCCCAAAAAGGATATCAGCAGTTTTTTGGAGACTTAAGGGGGGATTCTCCACTAATATAAGCCAATACTATGCCATCAAAATTTAAACCAGGGGAATTTGTGTTTTATTTTACACCATGGGCCAATTTGAAGCTTATGAAAATACCACTGATAAAAATAATCTTTCTGCAGCATTTGTTCATCATTCTTTATTTAACATTACTTTTTGGGGTGTAACCCACAAGGCAAGATCATAGGTAATGCTGAAGTTAAAGGTCATTCTGCCTTCTTCAGTGTTGTGTCTTTGTCGGGATTCCTCTGTTAGATTTTCCACCATTTATTATTAATTGTTTATCTGCAGCATCATCCATTGAAACCCTTAGCTGGGTAACTACTGATGGCACTCCTTGGCTTCTAAGTATTGCTGGCTTTATTAACTTTCAGATCAACTAGGCAAGCTAGCTGTAAATCTCAGCTGATATCCTTAAATGCAATGTTTTCCAGCATTAATTTAACCTTGTTTTTACAAGAGATTAATGTACACAGACTTACTTTAAGATCTACTTCTACAGATTCATATTTTAAGGATTCTTTATTACATCCATGCAAAGTTTCTTATGAAGCCAACTAGGAGCTGAAGCCATGAGCCACATATGTATGAAGTTTGAAGGCTGTTTTTCACAGCTTGACACTGGAGACAATCTCACTAGATTTCCAAGAAAAGCACAAGAAACAGCCTGAAAATAAGAATATCAAAATCACTCGCTCTTGCATCGGCCTTCTCTGACACTTGTCAGAGTGTGTTGGAGCCTCATAAATAAAAGAACAGTGACATTCCTAGTATTTAATTTATTAGTTTAATAGGAATCTCTTTTTTAAGTCACACATTTAAAAGCATGCTTCCTCTTTGTAAATAAAACTAGATTATCCACTCCAGTATCTTTCATTTTTCTCTCACAATGATTTCTTTATTTTACCCATTCTGAAGAAGAGTTCAGATTCATTGAAGATAAAAATGAAGATACAAACGAAAGAGGAAGGATAAAAAGAAAGATGATGTAAGCAAGACCATATATACACAAAATTGTATTTGGTTGAACCTGGAACAAGCACAGTGCTCCTGTATCCTGTACTAAAACTACAGGAGATTTATATCTGCCATGAGCAACCACTGCACTATCAAAGCTGTATTGCACATCTGCAATACTTTCTACTTCAACATTGCTTAAACAGCACTGTACATCCGTAACACTTTCTCCTTTTTTATGTTACATTTGCAGTTTAGCACAGAAATATTTATGTGGCAAACCCTCATTAAAAAATCATAGGAGTACCCTTTACAAGATGGAGACTGTGCAGAAACTGGAGATTCATTTTCATTGCTGTTTATGACAGAATTTTTCATCAGTGTTTCCAGAAAGTTATATATTATTTTTTAATTAGAAAAATCTTCAAAATATTCCTAAAGCTTATTAGGTTTCCTTCTTCCATTCACAGCTGTAATGTATTTCAGAGCCACTTTGACATTCCCTTTGACATGTCCGACAGGAGACTGATATAATATCGCTGGGTTTTTTTCCATCCTCCTCACCTCATAATTAAAAGCAGCATAATATTAAATAGCTCAGATGAGATATGTTTTTATCCCAAGAAAATAAATCTTTTACCATGGATGGGCAAACATGTTTGACTAATAAAAAAAAGAAAAATAAATTTTAAGCATACTTATTTTTAAAACTTTTTTTATGAACCTATACTTAGGTGCACATTATACAAGATCAATAAAAAAGGGTAATTTCTAATAAATCCAACAAGAAAACAACTAGAAAAACCAGTAGAGTTTCAACACATGACTAAAATCTATTAAGTAAAGTCTGTATGGAAGATAATACTTTTTTTTTTTTTTTTTTTTTTCCCCCCCCATATTGCTATAGATCATGGGGTAAAAAAAGGAACCCTTTTGGGTTCGGATCTTTATGTCTGACATAGAAATAGTAGAATTCAGGTTAAGCATAGGTTTAAAGTCTTCTGAATCAGATCAACAAACTGACATAAATATGATTGATACTTCACCAGAAGAAATATTCTTGAGCATGGTAGAGTGACACACATAAAAAATGGGATTTTGTCAGAACGTCTAACCACAAGCAAATATAAACATAAAATACCAACCCTTTAGAACCAAAACTTTTGTGTAAAATATATCAAGGATGTAATAAGGTGATGTGTTCATTTGTGGGAGAAAGAGTCTAGGTATATGTATCTTTTTTTAATTTATATCCAATATGTGGGATTGAGTGCACTCTCAGCAAGTTTG
>NW_010325615.1:114386-116695 GCF_000700745.2 Antrostomus carolinensis | reverse complement strand
CTGGCCGCGCTCCGCCGTCGCCGCCCCGGGCACTGCCCCGGGCAGGGTTCGCTCCCGCTCCCCGGAACGAACGGGAAGTGAAGCGCTGCAGAGTCCGCACGGTCCCTCTGTCGGGGCCGGGTTCTGCCCTGCGTTATTCCGGGAAATTCAGCAATGACCTCGTTGTTTGCCACCTTGTCAGACGCTCTTGATGTGACGCTTCTTCCAGTGACATAATTTGAAATTCTAAGTCCGACTGTTTTTAATCTGGGTCACTGGGGTAGTTCTCTGCCATCCCCATGATCTTGGAAAGCATGAGACAAGCTAATAACCTGATGAGGATGGGGAGCACAGATTTCCCGGGCTGACTTATTCATTCCTAGAAGGTTTTTTCCAACTGCGAGTAGTAGTTGAACAAATGTTTGTCTACAAAGACGTGCCATGTGCTGGGTGCTGAAAATCAGGCTACAGAGGGAGCTAGTCTCAAGGTAAAACTCTTCTTCTGAATTCTCTTTCCATGTCAGTTGATGTGATCCCTTCAGGTTGTTCTCAATGCCACAGAGATTAGACTACTGAAAATCCGATTTTCCCCAAATATATCTTGTGTTGTTCCCCAAGATGACTGTTTTCTAGGCCACGTTTGAGGATTGAGGCTGTTTGTCTGGGATTTTGTTACAACAGAGTGGGTGAAACAGTAGTTTTGAGTGATGAGCCAATCAGCCAGAGGTATTGGCCGAGCACTGCAAATGTTCCACAGCAAATGAACACCACAGCACAGGTCCAGAGGGTCTGGTCCAGCCTTGGATGCACTAGACAGTTGCTGCACAGATGGTTGGTGCTTACAGAGTAAATATGGTGCAGTCAGAACTGGTCAGACTTACCGCATGTGCTCATATTTCTGCATGGAAATACAGCAACTCAGGGATCCACTGAGGACCGCAGTGACAAATTAGCTTGAAGATCATAGAGCCAGCATAGCTCAGCTCTCTGGAGATCTCTGGGCAGCCTGGGTACAGTGGAGATCTGCAGTTGTAAATCCAGTTATTCTCAAAGTGTTCTCAGCACCCATGGTTGTTGCTTCACCGCTTGCTCCTGCAAGACAGTAGTAGCAGCTCATGTTATGTCCCTTGACTTAGAGTATGGCTACTCCACAGCCCCGGTTTGAAGCAACATATTTCCTTCACTAGCTCTTAAAAAAAACAAAAGGAGCATAAAGCAGAGAAAACTGCTCTCAGCTGGTTGCTCTCAAGCTGCTCTCTTATGGGAGGTGGTGGTGGCTGCCCACTCCATGTCCTAGTCTGGTTCTACATCTTGTGGTCTGGTCAAGCAGAAATCTGGGGAGGACAGAACCTATGTTGACTCCCATCCCGTTGCAAGAGGTGGCACTTAGTTATGAACTGGCGTTGGTTGCTTGGCCCCTGACTGTGTGCCTGTATTCAGGGTGTTTTAAATCTATGTAGATTTGGATTCCTCTTCACCAGGGAAACACATAAAATGATAAGTGACCAAAGACTGATCATGCCAGCAACAGGGAATAAGATGCAAAGATCCTCCTGCATCCTCATCTTGGTGGATGCTGGTACTGCCTGATGAATCTTCTGTGGCCCATGTGAAATGTTTCAGTGTTGTAAGGGCAGCTCCTACCTTGTCTTCTGCTTTGCAGTCAGCAGGCAATCACAGAGCAGTGCACTGGGATGAGTATTGTGTCTTTATTTCTGAGGCATGTTGAGCTGAAGTGACTTGCCAGCGGTCACACAGTGGTCAGTAGCAGAGATAAGAGTAGATCTCAGTATCTGTGCCCTAGTCTGGTGCGGTAGTTATCGGACTGCGCTCGTCTCATGGCTCTGCACAGGTGAGCACAGCTACCAACTGTGCCAGGGTTTTGAAATCTTCCTCCGTGTTTTTCCTGCATGAGCAAGCTGATAGAACCTCTTTTCCATTTTGTCTCAGTCCCATGGCCAGGAAAACGTAATTGTGCTTTGTCCTTTTCAACCTCCATTTAAACTTTTGCTTAACAGAGTTGAAAAAATGTTTGTCACTATTTATCATAATCTAGTTATCTGTTTGTATCATTAATAGAGAGAAACTATTAAAAACAAAGGTTCTAATGAGAAAGTAAACACTTTTAGAAATAGCTTGTATCAGGCTGTAATGTTATATATATGTAAATAGAAACCCAAATGCAAAGGGCACAAGGAGCTGAACTGGGAGTCCATCCCCATCATGTTTTTACATTAAATATGTTTCTCAGCATGCCCCAGGCTTTGGCTGAAGGGTGTTTTCAGGAACAGAAAGTCTGCTCAGCACAGCCAGGAGCGCTGGCGGCAGCA
>NW_010325615.1:94207-114373 GCF_000700745.2 Antrostomus carolinensis | reverse complement strand
GTGCCTGGAGGTGAGGGAGCGCTGCTGGCACTCAGAGGGCTCCCCGCCAAAGGGGGAACGCCGGGCTGGATCCGCGCCGCACACTGTACTCAAACAAAGCCCTTCAGCATCTGTGGCAGGGAAGTCACCAATTGCCATATGTCACTCTGCTGTGCATATGTTAAGTGGGCCCAACCAATCGCATTTGCACATTCTCTGTGTGACTTGTTGTCCCACACAATGAGTGCCCTGTTGTCACCAGCGCTAATGCTATGCAGTCTGCTTTGCCGTAGTGCAGCAGGCAGCTCGCCTCTTCCGAGCGCAGCACATTTTGCCACATAAGCGTGCCCCGGTATCGCCGGATCCTTTGCAATCTGTTGCTGGGCCGAGCACAAGCCCTGCTGTCACGTCACTGTTGGGCCACAAAGGAGCAGGCGGGCTGCGGGCAGGGACGCGGTCCGCTCAGCTGCCGTCCCAGGGCCGGACAGCCCCTGCGCCGTGTCCGGGCTGCTCGGCACGAGTCGGTCACATAGCAGGAGTGACGGGTGCTGGTAACAAGCTTCACAGCTCCATTGTCCCTAACTAATCATTCCCGTTCCTTAATTATTTTTATTTGTGTTTGCTTCATGCGTAACAAGCACGTCCCAGACTGCGAGTCAGACTGACTTGCACAAAGGGAAGAAATGCGATACTGTCTTACATACTTGAAGCAGTTCTTACACAAACAGCTGATAGAGGCAAGATAGAGTAGTGGCCCGATACTTTGCTGAGAAACGGAGCTCACTGCAAGAGTTTCTTCAGAAACTCTTTGTGTATCACCCTTCAGTTCACGTCTAGGAGACTTCTAAGGATTTTGTGCTGTAAACTTCACTGAAGCAAACCTTCGAGAGGCACAGCCTTGCTGATGATTGCAGGCTGAACTGCTGCTCAGAGGAGCCCCAGGAAAATAAATACATGCTTCTGAAGTATTTGTGTACCGTCAAAGCCTTCTCCAGGACACTGTTAACGATGCTAGGGCTGCCTGTTGACCAGTGAAGATGTGATGAAGTATTGAAAAAGCTTGTGCTTTCAGAGGTACCACCAAAACCACTAGCATCCATTTGGAGATTGTGCTCTGTAGAATAATGTGTATGTACATGGAACCTAAATTATGGCTGGGAGGACAGTTCTAATCTATGCATGCCCTGAGACTAGGTGCTTGGTTCCCAGACTGTCATCCTTATCGTAGCTTTTCTCCACGCTGAGCAGTTGGCCCTCCTGCCTGTAGTGTCTTGTGACATACAACTTGTATAAAGTCAGAAAAAAGCCCTTATTTAGCAACGTAATTTTATAACATTCACACATCTGTTTCCACTGAGGGCTTTGAAGCCCAGTAAAATGGTTAAGATAGAAAAGAAAAAAAGAAACAAAGAAAAAAACCTGCCCGTGGAAATGTGACTAATGCCCAGACCTGTCTGTACTTGTTAAAATGTGCCAGAATGACAATGTTAACAACTTGGCCAAACATCAGAAAATCAGTACTTCATCTGATGCTATTAGCTGAGTTATTCAGTAAAGGCAGAGTTGGAAAAACAGTGATGCCTCCCTGGGCCTCAGGGTGGAGCAGCAGAGAGGTCTCACTCTGACTGAGAGATGCCAGTGAGAGTCTGGCCCCATAGGCAAGCTGCCCCACGCTGCTGCCACCCTGTCCTGAGTGTCCTGGTACCACTGTGCCTGGAAGGCTTTCTGATCTAACCCGCCAGGAATTTGGAAGGTGTGTAACATGAGGGACCCTTCCTGGACAGCACTTCGGAAAGAGACAAAAGTGCCACTTTGTATTTCGCTTGTAAGGCTGCGTTCAGGCTGCACAAGAAATGCCCAGGGTGAGTCACCAGCCACCCCAAGAAGGAGCTGGGTGCCTGATAATCACTTTCAAATGTCCCCCTTCCCTGAGGGTGGGATTTTTGAACAGAAATACAAATCCCCATCAGCTTTTGTGGTACAACTTGGGCAGTTATATTTCTACAGCATTGACACCAACAGTGGTATCTGTCTCTTTGGTCTTTATCTTTGCCTGTTCAAAGGGGTAGGTGAAGGAGTTGCTCTTTGGATTTGTGCCTCGCAGTTCTTCTAAAATGCTGTGTGCTGCCTTCAGGTTACAGGCCCTGTCATGTCTGCCTCCCAGTGAGGCACAACTCTCACCTGCCTGGCTGAGAGAGGGGGAGATCTGCCGGGTTGTGTTTCTGCTAAATCCTGTCTAGCCAAGTGTCATCCCCTGAGCAAAAAGTGACGCAGAAGAGGGAGTCTGTGATAAAGCCGGAGGTGCTTTATACTGCAGCTTTGCGTTTCCTGGAAATGTCTCTAGGAATAAAGGACAGTGCTTTAAACAGCACTCGCCGTAGGCATGTACTTCATTATGTTCTTCATGCAAGGACACATTGAAATTCAGTTCAAAGAGAAAAGGAAAGCCATTTTGCAGTAACCAGAGATCAGATTATTTGGTAAGCACAAAAGCCTTTTGAATAATAACTTTTCTGTGGAGAGTCAGATGGTTTCTATATGCTTAGTAGTCTTAGTTTCCCTTGAACTGTGTAATTCAATTGAGGTGCCTCAGTCAAGCTTTTAAACCATCTCATGCCAATGGATCACAGTGCAGCTGTATTCTCAGACTGGCAAAGCCACTGAGCATCTCTTGCAAGGCCAGTATCTGCAGCGTTGGGTCTGGATCTTTTTCAGAGCAATACAAGGATAGCCTGACTGACCAAAACCCAAGTCCGTCTCTACCAGTGACCTACCTTCAACAGCAGTTGGAAGCAAGACTGCAAGTAAACTGGTGCCTTAAATTTCTGTTTGTACTACTGCAGAGTACACAGAGGCCTCCAGGAGAGACAGGGCCTCTGGTATTTTATGTGCCATGTGACACAGGGTATCACACAGGCCAGGCAATAGGGAATTCAGAACCAAGCTAAGAGAATACCTGGCTTACTGTATTAGCAATGATGTGAAGAAATACAGAGAAATAAGTAAACCTGAAAGAGAACTAAAAATAAGAGGGGCTTTTTTTTTTTCTTTTTATTTTTTTTTATGTTACCTTTGCTGTCTCAGCAGAGGCCAAGAAGCCAGTACGTTATGGTAACTGGTATGGTTTTCCTTCTTTTCAGCAAAGATTTGGGCTAATGTTTAATTGATTCAGCAACTGAAAGTGACAGGTAGGATCTGCTGGCACAGGGGAGAGCTTTGGAAGAGAATGGAAAAGACAACATGTTACATTTGCTTATACACTAGTAGTTCCCTAAAATACATATAGACTGAGGCAGTAGATACAAGCTATTCCCAAGTACCAAACTGTGTTGCTGAACATAGTGAGAAAGGGGAGGAGGACAAACGGGGTTTTATTTTGTAGTAGTAGTTGTTCAGGTGGATCACATCTTTCCAGCCTTGGTGCCTAATTTATGTTGATGGATAAATTTTTACAGTATGTATTCAGACTATGCACTAGAGAAGACTGAGAAAACCAAATAACTTATCAAATCCTGCTCACCTTGTGCTGAGGGTCCCGCTCCATATTCTGTTAATTAGGCAGAAGGGATCAGCCCATCTCCAAAGCAGACTCAGAAAGGAGTTGCTGCTCATAGTTATTCATGATGAATGCTGCAGCTGTTCTTTCTGAACACAGATCCAGAAAGTAGAAGGGAGATGACCTTCAAGATTTACAGCAGATCAAAGGAAGGTCAGTGGCCGGCAGGAATATGGGAGGGGGGAAAAAGGTGAGAAGTTTCTGTTAAAAAGCACCAGTGACCCCCTCTGCCTGCAGGTCACCAGCATGTTTAAATTGGTAGTTCTTTTCTCTTGTGCTAATTAGTAGGGGCTATAGTGGAGGAAGTGCATATTCTGTCAGCTTAAATTCAGTTAGCTGAGAGGGTAGACTGTGCCTTTTAGGTATTCTTTTAGAGTAAACTCTTCCTATTCAGCAAAATATATTATCTAAGGATCCATCCTTCAGTCACTTGGGACTGTGGAAAATTTCCTGTCCCAGCTGGGGACACGGTGTGTCTAGAAAAATGAAGAACAGAGGCCTATTGCTTTCCAGGATATCCTAGCGTTGAGTGTGCCCTGGACAGATGGGTCATGATTTGTTTGTACTACCTATATATTTCCATGTTTCTTATTTATCTTTATATATATTTATTAATTCAAAGACCATTTCAAATGATTTCCTTTATTTAAACATCCTCTAGATTGTATGTGCTTGTTTGTGCCTCCAGGTAAATCAATCTGTGTAGGGTACTGAGCACAACTGTAATAAAGGAGAAAGAAATAAAATAGACAGTGAAATATGATGTGCCCTCTCCCAAAGGGAAAGTAGGAGCCTCAAGCCAAAGTCCAAAGGTTACGTACCGTGGTAATGGTCTGATCTAACCTGATTATACCCAGTACTTGCAGGTAAACAGATTGAGATGTGCTGCAGTCATGAAATGACTACAGCAAAGCCTGAGGAGACTCCCTGCCGCCCCGTGCTCTACGTTAGACTGCATTGCAGCAGCAAGCACCAGAATCCCTGAAGATCTTGCTGTTGTCTCAGGGCCATATCCTTCTCTTGGGCATCTCCAAAGATTTGGGTCACTCCGGTGGAGGGTCTGAGGAGAAAATTTGGAAAATGCATGAGCCTCCCAGGCTCCTGACTGAGGGACTCTGTTAGATGTTCAGATCACAAAGTGATACTTGTATAAGCCCAAAACCTCACCTTCGTTATGGTATGGAGGCTTAAATCCAGTTCTTGTAGGGATTGATTGAGTCTAGGACATTTTGGGTTGTATCTTGGTCAGACTTTCAAGCTTTTTTGTTCACTTGCTGGCAGAGATGTTTCTACTCCTTTGCCTCTTGCCATGGCCTCTCTGTATGCCTGACATTCCCTATATGATGTGGGGCTGGACACACTCTCAGCATCGAGGCTGTTTCCCAGTTTTCAGCAGAACTGAGCAGCACCTTCTCTGAGCCCAGAGTCCCAGCTTCTCGTCCGGTACTTTTCTAATGGCTGAACAGCATCTTTTGTGTTTAACATTTGAACAGAAAGCTTAAATATTATACAGAATTCATCTTTTTCTGTTTGTTAAAGAAACTGGACACCCCTCCACATTACATGATTACATGCCTGTCATTTGGGGCCTATGAGGGTAACAAACCATCGACACTGCACGAATTTCTAAGTTGCATTGTGCAGGTATCAGTGTCCATAGATCTCCTTTGCAATCGTGACCATCTCTTACGCATAAATACTTGTCTCTCTTGTCAACAGGCAGCTGAAAATGAGCTCCAGATGACGTGTTGTTTTTTTCAGGCATGAGTGTGTGTTTGGAGAGCTGTTAGTCTCTTCACTTCCCTGTTCCCCCTGTTTTGCAGACACAAGTGCACCACGCTGCCTCCTACCACCACACACTGAGTTCTAGTAAGGAAGAGCTAGTGGCTGGAGCCGACAGACCGTACTGTGCAGCTCTATCTCCATGGCTTTCATCTCCTTGCTCTGCTGGACCTCCCATCTGCCTCCCTTGGAGGGAACCTGTGGGCAGCCCTGATCTTGAACTCTCCACCCCCTCTCAGATCTTTCTTATCTGTGAATCTGTCTACTGCTGCATCCATGGCTTTCCCATGCGTTTCACAGGCACACCCAAGAAAGCCTCAGTGTTCAGGTACCTTCAAGCTAACTTTCTCCACTGTGCTTGGACCTATTTCCTTGGTGCTAGAGTTTCCAGGGGTAGACAGTTCTCTTCCCGAGCTGAGAAACCACACTGGCCTGCAGTAGGGCACATGGAGAACGCCCGCGTGAGCACCTGTGGCTGCCCTGTTTGGTTCGTCTCAGTGGCTCTTGAGCCCTTTGACTTGCTCTCTCTGAGTGGCCTTTACCTTTGTACCACTCGCACTGATGTTCTTAATGGGAAGATGTTTTGTTTGCATGGAAAAAAAATGCTAAGCTGATGCCATCGTTGTGTCTGCGTGCTCTGCATGCCCTGCAGTGCCTCACCCAGAGTGGAGAGGGACTGTGAGCCTGGCGATCCTAGTCTCGAGTAATAGCCTTCCAGAGAAGGGAGCAGTCAGAGAAAAATTCTGCAAAAAAATGGGGGGGTCTCAGATCCTGAGACCCCCATTCATGTGTCAGTTCACTGCTCACGTGACATTGTGTCCTTCTGTTGGCTGGGAGGCAGGTGAAAGTGGCCAGGAAAGCCAATAGGTTTGGAGTTTGCTTGTTGCTGCACCACATCAACCTGCTCCTTCGTGCTTATCCAGAGCCTATCGCTGGAGAGTCTTGGGGCACCTCCCAAACATTACTCACCACCACCTCCCTCAAAACAGGAGATCACTGAGGGAGATAGGGGAGCGCAAACCCCGCCGAGACTTGTGTTCTGTCTCCCACATCATTGCTGTAAACTCTGGAGGTGAACTGTGCTGTCGAGTTTCCACCCATCATGGTGTTCTGATGATAAAGCTTAGATTAAAACCTCTTAAAATACAATATAGTCATAGTAAAACCAACACAGATACTTTACAATGAAGCCATCAGTCTCTGTGCTGTGGAATGGTGTAACGTGTGCAGTGTGGCTGAATCTAATACTTCATTGCCTGAGTTTCTCATATGTGGGTTTGGTTTAAAACTAATGGAAAGGCCAAACATCATGAAGACACAGGTATTCCCCCTCTGTCTCCTTCAGTTAATGTAGAGCTGCATCAGAAAGGAAGTGTTCTCACAGTGTGCTGAAGGGAACAGTTATAACCTGGATGCTGTTCTTGTGTATTTTGCCAAGTATAATGCTTACTAGGAAGTTCAACATCACAGGTGAAAGGTTAAGAAAAGACAAGTATCTTAGAAGAAAATAAATTCTCTGATAACAGTGTAAAGAACGTGATCTTAGCAGAAAGGAATTTTTCAAAGTCTGGAAAAACCCTTGTTCTTTGGGGTTTGCCAGCAGGAAAAAAATTGAGAAGGTTCTTTAACTATGGCTAATAAACTTATGTGTTTGGGCCAGGAAAAAAAGACAGTTTGTAGTTTGTTAATCCACTGGCAAAGTCAGCTGCACAGACAGCTCAGTGCTTTGTTCAAACAGAGAGTGAGTCTGGCAGCTGCTGCCATATTCTGTCTTTGCTGGAGGTCCAGAAAGCAAAGCATTATGGTGCATTGCAAGGTAAGCGAGGAGTGAACTCGTCCCCTCTTTGAACTTATATGTGAAAGGAGTGAAAAGGGATGCGTATGTATTAATCACAGCTCCTGCACCATTTGATGGCCCCGACCACCATCCTTAGTGGGACATTTTAAATTCATCAACCTAAACCTGTAATGGACTCTGTGCATTCACCCCAAACCACACACACATGCAAGGAAGGTAGCTTGAGAAGTCACCAGTGCTGAATAAATTGAGAGCAGTGACTTGCACTCACGTGTCTTTGCTCAGCTGATTGTTTCAGATACGTTTCTGGCTATTGCTCATGCTCACTCACTCTCTCTTGCTCTCTGTTTCCTGACCGAAACCAAGCTGATAGCTCTTCATCTGTCAGGGAGGCTACAGGGTGGGTGCCTTGCTGCTGAGATTTTGGGGCTTTATTGATTCTCCACAGCGAGGCACACAAGAATGGAGGCCTACAGCAGCCCTTTCCCTTAAGCTTAAAGAGGATACGTCCCCAAACTGGAAAGGGCTAATAAGAAGCAGTACAGGAGGAGGGGGGGGGGAAGCAATTCTATTCACTGGCCTAGAAGGTGAATGTTTATCTGTGTTGTTGTAGCTTTTTTTCTTAGTCTTAGTGCTCCCTCCTTCTAATGGACTGCTTTGGTGGTGGTGGTCTTCAAATTATCCTTTTCCTCCTTTCTTCCTATTTTCTCCTGTCCCCAGCTTTTTATTTTCTTTGGAAAGCAATACTCTGCTACTCATTTTTTTCTCTGTCACTTGCACTCTTGAGTTTCTACAATTTTCCTTTTCCCTCCACTCCTAGTACAGTCTCCCTACCCACTCCCTCCTGCCCTTCCCACCTTCTCCAAGTCTCTGGTGTCTCCAGCACAGCTCTCGCTCTCATAAAACAACAGCAATCTTATAACAATTTACAACCATTAACCAATTAAGTGTCACACCTCGCTACAAGGTAGGTAGTTATTTATGAACATTGCTAAGCTACTGCTGTTTGGTGTAACAGATTGTCCAGCTGTTTCTGCTCAAAGGGCCCCAGACAACAATAGTGAGGCTGTGAAAGGTCAGGGTGGGATGAACAGCTGAGCTGTGTGGGGGAACTATAGACATCTGCTAACACACTGCTGAGCTCTGAACCCTCCTTTTGCTCTGGGGTTTGCTGGGAGCATTCAATGTGCTATGTGTTTGTAGTGTCAAATAGGCTGCATCTTAAAAAAAATCAACCCACAACCACCCCGCCTCCAAACTAAAAAAAACGCCAAACCAAACACAGAAAACTCTGTGGACCACTTAGAGCTCCTCATTCTGCACTTCACAAAATGGCACAGAGTAACTGGGCTTTGTTCCCTGCCCAGGCTGCCCTGGTCGCCTAAACCAGACTGTGCTTAGTCAGGGAGAGGCTGTTGCTTCTGCTGAAGGCAGCTGGTTAATACACTAATGGTGTGACGTTACATGGGGACTCCCAACCTGAAACGCTGCATGACATTTTTCCCAAAGGTGGAAGATTTATGGGTTTTAACCTAAATTAATTAAGAAGCAGAACCTTAATTAAGAAGCAGGTTGCTTCTGAAACAGCTAACCCACTTCAAAGGGCTGAAGCTACACACTTAATGGGGAACAAAGAAGAGAAAACAGGGTCAAAACAGACTATGTCTGTGCGTTATTCTCAACCCATTCATCTTGCACATGGGGGGTGCTCTGCTGGCATTTTAAAAATGACAGTGGAACATCTGCCACCCAAAAAGAGAATTGGGGTGTGTGGGAGGGGCATGTGGTTTATTCAAAAGCCACTGCTCTCCTTTTGAAGCAGAAGATGAGCCAGATGTACTTTTTTTTTTCTTCTGCCAAGTCCTGTTCATGTTCCCATTGATTTCAGTTGATCCACGATATCCCTCTTATTCTTATCCCCACCCCCCCCAGGCTAGTTGGTTTCACTTCATGAATGCAGCAGGCAAGCTGATCCTGATTCATCCTCTCATCATACCAGGTACAGCTGCTAGCTAAGGGGCAACTGGTTTTTAAAAAAATAGAACTTAGTCTCTTGAAAAATGTCCCATTTTTAGGTCCTCAGTTCCCACAGAGCTCAGTGTCCTTCTGGAAGAAACACCTCAGCCCCAGATAACTACAGTGTTCCTCATTCAGTTCTAGTTACCAAGTTAAGTGATGTATTTGATACCATTTATTACGTAAGACTTTTAATAGGTTGTTCCTGCTTCTGGAATAAAGGGGTAGAGGTGGCTTTTCCCATTAAAACAGTATAGTTTAAATGAGGTTTCAAAAAAAATCCACCACTGTTTTTTTAGGAAGACACACAAGCTAGAGGTAAGTCACCTTTCTCGCTGAGAAAATGCCAGAACGCATATGGACTCGTTGTTGAACGCGGCTCCCAGATGTGCCGGCCTGAGCGCCATCCCAGAGGCCTTTGTAAATCCTGCCGGATGCCCACTGCACCTTGAGGGAGGGACGCAGCTGCTTCTGCGAGCCTGGCCTCGTGCTACTTGGGGAAATACTTTGGAAAGTTGCACCCAGCATTAAAAAGAGCTTGATGTAAGAGATAAAGATAAATGCACAAAACACTTTCATTTTCTTTATTTTCAATCGATACTGTATGAATACAAAGTTTCTAGAAAGCTACAAAAATTCTACCACTTTATCAAGAAGGCATCAAAATGTGTCACTTTGCAAAGACATGAAAACACCTGCAGTAACCGACACAAAAATAGCATTTTTAGAGTGATGAAATAATTGCACTTAACTGTCATGGATATTAAAGTTATCACACATATGTACCGCGAAAGCTAGAATACATTTTTTTTTTTTTACAAAGCACTTTATAAAAAAATTCTCTGCACACAAAACCTATAATTTTCATATTACTATCATACTAAAGATAAATTCACTTTAAAGCCAACACTTAAAACATTTTAAACAAAAAAAAAAGGTACCAGTACCTACACACAGACAATAACAAATACAAGAATACTGTACTGCCAAGAGGTTTGACTGAAACTCCTTTTGAAAGCTTCTGCAAATATGTTAAGAAAACATTGGAGAACATTCACTTTTTTCCAAGAGCCTTCCCTCCCTGTCTAACCTAGAGGTACTTTATCATCAAAAGGCAAGTTCTACATCAAAAGTTACCAGCAGCAGTACAATATTAAAGTAACCACTGACCATATATGAATATGCTTAAGTCACAAACCCATTTTATACACATTACACAAATAAACATAAAGTGAGAATTCCATTAAGTCATTTACAAATGTGAACAAATGCACATGGCAAAAAAACCCCAAAACAAAACAAAAACCCAACCTGTTTTACATAAAATGTACTGAAGAATTAAAGGCTATTCAGGTTTTCAATGTTATAAAATCTTCTGTCTTTTTTATTTTTTTCAGGCACATATTGTATTTTTTGTCTGCAGTCATGAGCCCGAATCAGAGGCCCATAAACCAAACCAAACCAAAAACAAAAACACATATTCTGTAAGGAGGTAACAGGGATCCATCTCCTTTTAGTCAACTGAGTGCATTTAAGATTTAATTTACACACTAAAACTAATTACATGATCTCAGCAAGAATGACCTGAAAAGTTAAAAGATGAAGATATCCAAAGTGTTTCTTGTACTTTAACTTAGCCAGCCTCAATCTTTTTTTTAGGGGGCTAAACATCTTGTTATGAAAGATAAGAGGGGGAAAAGAGATCATCCTGAGAAAAGTACAAAACTGGTCTGTGTTGTACACGTCCGCTGTGTGAGCGGGTACGTGTATCGCTGTGGGACAGGGCAGGGGCGGGCAAAGGTTTCTCAGTGTGACTGATCGCGTGGGCTGGGAAACCTGTGAGGGGAACTGCTTCAGAAAGCAGGCGTGCCCCGGGACCTGCATGGGAAAATAAATAGCTACGGATGAGTACGTCAAATGCTGTATCTGCCTCGAACTGGCCAGTTACTTACATTCAACATTAATGTACACCCTTCATTAGTTCAGATAGCCTAGACCGGGGAGGTTTGAACAGAGGAAGCTACTGCCGAACTTGGGCTGTAGCTGCGGCAGAAAGGGAAAGTGAGAAACAGGCATTCTATCTGCAATTCCTTCAAAATAGTGGTGCAGTACCTAAATAAAATCATTTTGGAATTCAAGTAAGTAAACCTACATTTATTAGTAGTAACTTTTAACAGCCCCAGATGGTACCGTTATGCTTATTTTAACATTTTAATGAGACAGAAATATAGTTTATCACAAATATTGACTAGTACAGCTGAAATGTTCGGTAATAACTGAAAATATATGCTCTACTTGTGGGGCGAAAGTATCTTTGCCCTACCTCAGTCTCATTGAGTTCAACAGGATTACTTGTCTTACAGAGGTAAGTGAGATTTAGACCTTGAAGGAATAACAAAAATAATATTTTAGAGACAGGGAGCTTGAATTATCACAATATTTACCACACAGTGTCACAATATTTCTATATATAAAAAGTTAATCTTAGTTTTCATCAAATACTTTAAAAATCAAGTTAAAATTGTATTCACAACTATATAATCCCTCTGACAGCTTTTGGTTTTGCTGATATTTGTTCTAACATAATTTTCTTAAAATCTTGCTCCTCTTCCCATCAATTTTATTCGTAGTGTACAGTATGGCCCCCGTTCACAGAAGGTGTCAAAAACAGACACATTTTTACGAGGAGCTATTTTTTTTTTTTTCCAATACATCATCTGGGAGAAAAACAAAACAAAACAACCCTGTGTTTTGAATCGTGCTGGCCAGAGGTTCTCTAACAGCACCTTCATCCACAACGCTTCACACGCAACATTTCAATGCTTAAAAACGCACAATTGTATTTACTGGAGCTGTTCTCCGCTTTCATGTTGTTATTCTATGCACCCGACTTTCAGCATGCACAACTTTGTAAACAAAATCTTCTGTCTAAACAAAAATCTTCACAGATATCAAAATATTATTAGAGGAGAACAATGAAGTCACATTTGTCCACTGTCTGAAATTCTGCAGTATATGGATCTCTCATTATGCAGATGCACAACTGGCTAAAGAGATAGAAATGTGAATAATTTTCATTTTTATAGCACAGACAAATCAGTTGCTGGTTGGCAATGCTGTCAGAAATGGCAAACAGTAGATTATTCTTCAGCAGGTTGATCATTAGCAAAATCAGTTTGCTATAAATGGTGCTCTTTTGTGAATGGAGGCCTGTAGATTCAACTTATTCCAATAAACCAAAGGCATTATGGTGATAACTAAATATTTTTGGTCTCTCTACAAATTGTCATTATTATGGCAGCACTTTTCTAAGCTGGAATTTCAAACCAAAGGCACTTTCATGCTAGAGTGCAGAAGAGTCACAATTAATTATTTGGTCATGAAATTTAAAAAGGCAGCATTTATTAATACAATTCACTTTTCATGGAGAACTAAGACTCTGTAACCTTTCCTTTTGGTATAGACATTTAACTGCGCAGTAATGGGACTGACTTGTACAGGAGGTTGCTTTAGACCAAGCAGTCAAAGAGTTTCTGTGGGAAAAAAATACAGCTATTTAAAAAATTGGAACCAATTAATAAAAGAATATATAAATTTATGTTAAGAGGCGAAAGGTATTTCTAATATAATGCTAAGGCACTGCATATTGTAATGCTTTGGCAGCTCTCAATTAAAAGGTTCCTACAAAAAAGTAACAGTAACAGGATAAGTACTTCCAGCTTACAAAAGAGCTCACAGTTTACAGGCAGCCTGTTGGACTACACACCCCACACTGAACAGTTGAAGGATTAAGGCTTTTAAGAATTAACATATACAGGGTATGGATCATTTACAGAAGTGTAAAGAAAGGACGAGGGAAGTAGTTTCCCTAATATTACAGATGTGAACACCAATAAACATTGTGACTTTTTTATACCCTATAGTTATGGCATATGTAGTGTGCCAGATTCTATTAAAAAACCTGTACCTGGTTTTACAAATTGACTTACATACTTTATATGCCTCAAAGAGTTTGCTCGTTATTAAAAAAAAAATAAAATCACCAAAACCACAATTCAAACCCTAAATAAAAGACAACTTTAGAACAAAATAAAACAAAAAAGTAGTTTTTGACTTGTAACACCAAGTGCTTAGAATAAAGGGCTACCATTAGGCTGTTACAATGCAGTGCTTTTCCTGAAGTGATTGTTAGTGTTAAAAACAAGTGTTAAAAGAGACTTTACCATGGACATATTTCTCTGTTCAGTTCATGGAATATAAACCAAGAGATCATCAGCCCTAATATCCATGAGGAGGTAACAGCTAGACATCACAGCAATCATCCACCTGCTAGAGCTAGAGCAGAGGCAGGCTAAGGAATTTAAGCAGTCTCCCTTCCTCTCAGTGATGTTTGTCTCGTCCTCTAACGTGGGTCCTCACCAGTGTTAAGGATGAACCTGGCCTGACACAGACATACAGCAACCTGCTACCTCATCTGGGCTGCATCCTAGGCTAGATAATTCTAACAGAGGGGACTATGCAGAAATAGCAAAAAATTAAGACTGGCTTTTTTGAAGACTACAAAACCATGCCTGGAAGTAAAGTCTAGACTTAAATAGGGCCTGGGCACACTTCAGTAAAGGGGAGGGAGGAGGGACCTGCTGCATGTTAACTTCTTTGATTCAGGGCTGCAGAAGACCTTCCCAAGAATGCTCTTCGCTGATACCTCATGACTGATCTTTAGGGTGGCTTGTGCTCAGCTGGGCAGCCCTCAGCCTCATTCAAAGGTTTTGTGCTGAAACAACTCCTGCCTGGGCAACTGCGGAGCAGTGCTGGGTGTGCAGCAGAAGAAAAGAAACTGAGCAACACTCTTGGGTGAAGCCAGGAGGAATGAGACCATGTCTCTCACGTGTGTGTACCTCAGACAATCACTCACACCCACATCCATGGTTTGAATCCTTACGGCATTAAAATATCTCCAGCTGCACTTCACTTCCTGGAGTCTTCCATGAATTTATCAGAAGGATGAATGCTACCACATCTGGATGCAAAAAGACATCAGACCCCACGTGGTACATACGTGTTTGTTTCAGGTAAGGTCTTGGCCAGTCAGAACTGGAGAGACAACTAGGAGAAGTGTAAGAGCACCATGAGAAAGAGGAAAAGGAGAAAAAAATCTCCACCTTTCCAGTCTTCTTTGCCTGATGTTGGTTGTGATTTTCTAGCATCTCATAGATATTAAAGCTGTTGATCCTTTCAGAGGTGTACGTATTCTTCTTTCAAACACATTAGTGTTTTGATTTCAGTTTATGAATTACTCAATGCTGTCGCGTCAGTTGTTTCCATCTGTTAATTTCAAAGTTGCAAGTTTTTCACTTAACTTATTAGAAAACATAGTTGTCCATATAAAATATAACTGCACACACAAGACTACATATAATGTGAGTCTAAATCCTCAGTATTTACCTACTTATTGCAAAATGAGCCATCTTTTTCATTAAATAATCAAATTTTCATATTAGTACAATACAACTTTATAGTATTTTAAAATACACTAGATATGTTAGGGATAAGGGATGTTGCTTTCTTTCTCTGCAATACCTGTTGGAAAGTTTAATGGATTAGAAGATTAGTTTTAGCGTTGAGAAAAAAAATACAAAATTTGCCTAATTTTAGGACCTGTCTGTTTCTATCAGGCATTTCTTAAGGCTATATTTTTCATTTGGTTTCAAACAGAAAAAGGTTTAATTTTAAAAAATAATTTAGTGAATTACATTCGTCCATATCTTCCACCCTAATTAGTTACAAAGATAATTCTATAAAGATTATTAACTTTTTGTACTCATTTACATTTATAGCTAAAGATTCATTTCAGTTTCACTTGCATTGTAAAACAAGTATTTCATGTTGGAAAAAAACCCAAAATAAATTCTTATAAATGCTGTCAGTTTTTCCCCATGGCAAATGCTCTGTCATACATTTTTCTATCAGAATTAAAAATAGGCCTCCACAGACAGAGGCGTTAGGTTCTTAAATACAGTCTTCCCAAAGACCTGTGGTTTACAAATTTGAAGAACACTTAGTTTTAGAAATAATTTTTTACAACTGTACCAGAATTTCACAGCTACAATTATATATGAACACATTAAAAATGACTTCACTAAAACAGGATTTAGAAAAATGTGGGTGAAAGTTGGGCCAGAGGCACTGCCACTTAGTGTTGAGGTTTACAGTCTGTGTTTTGATAAAGAAGTGAAATGAAGTGTATATATAAATAACTGCTCAGTCCTTTACAAGCCTGTAGATATGATGCTGTGCTCCATGTTCGCTGTTCGACACTTCAAATACACAAGCCATGCAGAGCAGGGTTTCTTGTGTATCCCTGTTTGTTACAACCTGTTTGGGAGGAAGGAAGAGGGGGACAGTATATTACAAACTCGGAAACACCAAGGCCAAAACAAGAAATGACCTGCTTAATTCAGACAGTCTTCAGACGGGACTCTTTGAACCGTGTGTCCTCTCGCTCTCTGGCAACTTAAACTGACCTCTGTGACTGCGCCCAGGCGCTGCGCTCTGCGGCTGAGCTGTGAGGCTGTAACTCCCGGCGCTGCGGGGCTGTAACTCCCGGCGGAGGGCACTGAGATTTAGCCCACCCTGTCTGCTTGACCATGAGTTTCCAGCGTGTGCTCTGGCACAACCTCAGCCCCACTTCAGCAAAGGGAAACCAGTGCACCCTTGTCACCTTGTGTTCACTTGCCAAAAGGCCACTGAGGGGGGGCTGAACACAGCTCTGTGCTCATGGCCCTACCTCTTCCCCACACCGCCAGCCCGTGGTCCTGCCTGAATCCTGTGGTTGCAGCAGCAGTGCACGGCTCAGTGCTTGGTTGAGGTGCCACTGCAAAGCAACAGTGAAAGCAAGCTGGGTAACTGGATGAAACTGGTCTAAAGGCCACTATGTGGCCCATTCTTCATGCTTTAGATCACCTGTTGGGTGTATCCATTACTGCGTGCTTTCCTGGCCCAAGAACTAATTAACACCACTGACATTTGCAGTATTATAACTGGCATCTCAGTAAGAACACAAGATGAATGGGATGGTTCAAAGTCACTGCCCCAGGCTCACTACAAACACCAAATAGACTTGCATGAAGAAAACGAGAGGTAAGCTGAATTTTTGGAAAGTAACAAAGGTGTTTGTTCATGTTCTCAGCCAGCTTAGCCTTTTCATCCTTAGCGTCTATAGTGCACAAGTCCAAGAGCATTACTCTGAAGTCAATGGGCTGATTTGCTTAGTAAGCAACATGACTCAGGGATTCAGAAACTGGTTCTAAATAGTACAAGTTCAGCAAGGCATACAAAGCCTGAGAGCATTTTAGAAATGGAAGAGTAAAAAGGGAGCCCATACCAATAAAATTGTAAAATTTTCCAAGACGCTGTTCATCATGTATTTCTCTGGTAAATGCTTCAGTTTGTGTATGAAGTTGATCATATATTCACACATCGGAGAGCGATTTATTCTGTACACGAATCGGCCGTTCTCAAACCTTGCATATTCAGTCTATTAGAGAAAAAAAAAAAAAAGAGAGAGCATTTAGAATAAGATAATTCAGAAACAGCAAAAAAATTAATACTAAATCTGGGGTTTTTTTCTGTCTTTATGTAGACAGAAAAAAGAGAAAGTGTCTCTTGGGCACACAGCCTGCTACACGCTAACTCCCTGCCCAACCTATGCAGTGCCTTGCTAAATACTCAAGTGCCCTTAATTATTAAGTTATAATATCACTACTTGTTCGCTAACCTATGAATTAAAAAAAAACCCAACAGATTAGGATTACACAAAGATAAATCCAAGGCAAGTGAAAATGAATTAAGCAGAAAACTTTGTGGTAAGATGATTTGACAGCAGTTTCGAGGCAACTGTCTGCAAAGGGAATAGCAAAAATAAGCGTATGTATCTATGCATAAATATATACATAGCTGTATTATTGCATGATTTAATAGGCAATTTATGAATTGCAGAAAGATGCAAGATTACAGTTGGAAGAAAACCAGACTGGTTTAGATTGCAGGGGCTCCCAAGGGGCTGAAGGAGGGTATAGCTGTGACTCCCAGACTCCTGCTGCCCAGCTACCAATTGCTCACATCAGGTACTCAGTGGCTTGTGGGGATTTTTGGCTTTCCCTAAGCTTGGAATAATGGAAATGATGCAAAATTTTTTTACGGTCACCATGCACAGAAACCATATTTAGTACATGGCAGGCACAAGCATTGACCAGGACATCTGTAAAGGTTCAACCTGCAGCTCTAGGCCAAAATTCCTGTACAAAAACTGTATTGCAGATAAAAGATGTGGGCATGGGGCTCAGTACGCAGAAGACAAGTTAAACAGCTGCAGTACCGTTGTACAAGAAACCAACCAGCTACCTGGCCACGCCATACAGTGCTGTGCTTAGAAATGGTAAAAAGTAAATAAAGGCCCTTGCATATTAAGAAAATATGCACCTTTGTATTCCAAAGCTGCAGGTGACTGTGGAAAGCATGCCTCACTGTGCATAAAGTAAGATCAAATAAGCATGAGTATAGACAAAACATAGCACACCATCCATGGCTTTAAAAGATTTAAAAACTCTAGGTGACAGAGGGTAGCTCGTCACTGTAGTATGGTTCCAAAGAGGCTACGTGGCTGGAAAAGTGTTTGGAAATGGGAGCAAAAGCATTTTTGCTTCATGTCTTTTCTGACAGGTGATGTAGGAGGCAGCACTGATGTCAGCTGCAGGTTCCCCACCTAAGGCTGCCCCGGGCAGGGTGGAGGAGAGTCTGCAAAGGTAACTAGGATTCTACTTAACTGTAGTGTCACCATGCACACAGTGATTTCAAATGAAGCTGAATACTGCTGGGAAGGAAAATACTCTTTCTGGAAGGATTAGAGGAACAAAGGAAAAGACAGATAAGAGCAAAGTAAAGACAAGAGAGAGAAAAGCCTAATTAAAATGAAAGGCAACCAGAGAATCATCCTACACATCCCACCACAAAACCCACCTCTACTTTTTCTACTACTTGCTTTCCAAAAGAGCAGACTTTGGTGGAACAGGTGATTGTCATGTTTTCTGAGCTCTCGTACTGACTAGTGACTCCGTAAAAGGCTCCTGTGTCATCTTGAATGTTGCAGTTTAAGTCAGCCTGTTGGGAAAAAGTCATAGATGTTGAAGATTTTATTTTTCATTTGACAACGTCAGAAGCATAAACTGCAATTAGCTCACTGTTCTCTTCAGAAATAAGGGGGGGGAGGGGGGGGGGGGGAGTTTTATAGTGACAACAGCTACAGTCTGTCAGGAAAATACCTGACTAATTGTTGGAGTAAAATCCTCAGGGAAGTGGCAATTTTTTCAAACTTTAAACAACAAAAGACAACCCAGTATTTCTCTAGGCAACAGGTGATGTTCTTGTCTGGCAGATCTAGCTGATGAAGTCCCTGGAGCAAAGGGAATGATCACCTGCGAGGAGCCTGGCTCCAGAGCCGACTCTCTGAGGGAACCTGCACTGTGGCCTTGAATTCAACCGAGCCGTTCCGCTCCCGAGGGGCCACAGTACACTTTCTCCTTTTCCTTTCTTAAAGCAATGAAATGCTCACGGCAAAGGGAGACAGCTGTGCAACGCGGGAGTCAGTCTCTGGGGATACTCTTGTCAAGCCATATGGTCCTGATTCAGCAAAATACTTGACTTCACGGAGCTGTATGACACAACTTGCTGGCTTCACATGAGCTGCGTGCGCACTGAGTTGAGCCATGCCTACTGCACTGATAAAATATTACTGAAAGTATTCGTTTTCTTTCTTTCTTTCTTTCTTTCTCTGCAGCCTCAATTACTACCCAGTTGCCTTTGACATCTAGTGACAGAGATTGAGACTTGCAGGATCAAGTGAGGAACAGTGCTACCTTTAATTATTTATATCCAAATCCAAGTCTTGTGCACAGCATGATTAATTTGGCTACTAAACAAGAGCACAGGTCACATGCTGAATCCGGCCTCCCCAGCAGCACTGAAGCTGTTCTGCCACTGTGCTCTTTGTCATCACAAATCCATTTTCAAAAGCCCTCAACTTAAAAGAGCACTAATATGGACACAGGCAGATTCTAGGGATATCCACAGCTGGATTTGTTGATTCAGGCATTAGCTCTGCTGACATCTTTGGTGCCCAAGGAGAGAGTGGGCAGGGTTTTCTTTTTATGTGGAAATCGCTGATCAGCTACTGCAGCGTAACATCCAAGAATCGTCTGAATTTTTAACTTACTCTGAGACAAGCATTTTAGCAGGGAAATGCCCTTCTGCAGCTGTTTCACCTGCAAGTCTCGCTCTGCTTGTTTCTGGTGCTAATAGAGAAATGTAACAGAAAAATTCTGACAGATACTTTCATGTCTACCTTGAGACTTTTTAAAAACCCAGTTTACAGGTGTGTTTATTTACGAGTTAGAGTGGAACATTTATAATCCTGCTTTCACTATAGTTCAGGTCATTTGTAACTGCTATTTAATTTTTAACTAGGCAACAACTCATTAATTCTACTTAGTGTCTACAGCCCTTATTTGTGGTACAACATTCTGAGGCAATATGCTGCTAACAGCACATACTGAGCTAGTTTGTGGTATGGAGAAGACATAGGTCTAAGATTACTTCAGGCTGGCTTTGGTAAATTAATCAGTCGAGAAGTCTCCTGAGGTTTACACACAGTAACACAAACAGCCCTATAGTCACGTATTTTGCATAACAGAAGAAATCCTATCGCTATTACACCTTGTTTCTTGCATGAGGTCAGCAGTTAATGTTTAATGTACATCTAAAGCAGCGTGTTCACAGTGAGCTGTAAGAAACTGTTCTAAGCTAACAGTAAATAAGCAATTTGCCATCACAATTGTCTTGCAGTCGACACATGACAAACATCTAAACATGACACATGGTAGCAGCCATCAGCCACACCACAGCTTGTCCACTGGAATTCTGAAG
This sequence comes from Antrostomus carolinensis, assembly GCF_000700745.2. Lineage (NCBI taxonomy): Eukaryota > Metazoa > Chordata > Aves > Caprimulgiformes > Caprimulgidae > Antrostomus > Antrostomus carolinensis. The sequence goes on along the minus strand of NW_010325615.1, from coordinate 94,262 downwards.
AATAAGGATTTCTGATAAAATAATTGCATTGTTGTGAATAACAGCAACAACAATA
>NW_010325615.1:91909-94171 GCF_000700745.2 Antrostomus carolinensis | reverse complement strand
TTACAATTTTACTATCAAAACATTTTCTTTTTTTTCCTTTCAGATATGGAAAAAAAAACCCTTAAGAAACCATAACTAAAATGCTCTGTACAACTTCATGTTGTCAAAAAGGTCAACTGCATAGACCTTACAGCTCAAGCTGCAATAACAACTATTTATAGAGTTAAAAAATAAGAATAACTTTTTCTCTGCTGCATTCTGATTTTGAAACCCACTGAAGGAAAAAATCTAATTGTTGTATTTACATGCTGACGTTTAACCTGGAAAAGTAACACGTGGCCATCTGGCACCCTGTTGATCACTCCCACAGCTCTTCCAGCTCTTGCTGAAATCACCAGGAGTCCTGTGTACACAAAAAAATACAGGCTGGGGCCCTGATGTTTGAATGAGGAATACTTGAAATTATCACTCAAATGCCATGATTAACTCTTATGCAATCATGACATTGTTGCAAAAGTCCCACGATGGTAATATAGATGTGAATTATCTTTATTTGCTATTCGTGTTTTTTTGAGTCTAGCAAACAATAAAGGTGTTTTCAAGGAAAGATAGAATTTTCCTTTTAAGCAACAGTATTCACGTTCAACTAATTACAAACTGCTGAGAGCTGAAGCTTTAAGACTCCTCCAAAATGCGTAACACCAACATAAAAATCCTAAGAGTTGGCAACATCAAATGCTCTTAAATGAAGGCTTCACCAAAGCATCTTTAGTACTGGAAGAATTTTGTCTGTTCTCACATACTGTAACAATTCTTGCCCCTCAGTCTGGGTTCAGATTTTTTCACTAGAAGCTGAGTACCCAGCCACTAGGAAGGAGGGCATATCGCTGCAAAGAGCAGATTATCACATCAAGGAAGTATTGTGAACCAGGTGTTGAAAGCTTTGCTCCATGCTGAATACCTTTAGAAAAGAAGGAAAGACTAACACGTCTGGTAAAATACAAAACTGGTTAAAAAATGATGGTGAAAGCCTTTTGCTGATTATATTGTTATGGATTACATACTAAGGTGTTCATCTAAACACATACACCTGAAAGCAAAATTGTATTTCTTGAACTGACAAAAGCAGGTCACAATTAAAATTCAGGGGATTTTTTTTTTTTTTCCCCCTCCCCATCAAAAGGTTATGAGACTACCAAAAAAAGAAAAAGGCTGTGCTAAAAATGGGCAATGCTGTGGCTATGAGAGTTGTAGAGGTAGTTTTGATCAGGAATAAGGTGATGTGTTGCACCGGTGTTCAGTTTTAGCAGGCTCCTTACTACAGTATTGATTCCAGTTTTTGTGTCTACATTTTAGCAAGGATGTTGGAAAATTGGAAGGTGTTCAGAAAAGAGTTACAAGAATGATTTCAGGTCTGGAAAACATCCTTTGTAGTGAATGACTAATGAAACTCCATCTACTTACTTTTTCCAAGGGAAGTTTTTCCACGACTTTGTCATAGCCTACAAGTTCCTACATGGGGAAGAGTCTTCTGATAGATTAAATCTTGAGAAAAGGACATTAAAAGACAGAAAGCTAAAGCTACGAGAAAGCTAAATGAGAAACAAGGCAGAGGCTGGTAACCCTGATGGCAATGAGATGCTGGCATAATTTTCAGATTTGGTGGCATCACCATTACTTGGGGTCTTTTTTAACCAAGCTAAATATCTAACTAACAGGGATGCTCTGGGTCAAGTAGGCTTATTGTCTGGAGGCAGACATTACTTCGTGAGGTTCACTGCCTGTATTACAGAAGAGGCAAGAGTAGATAAATATAACAAGAGCAAAACTGAAATACAGGAATTTATCTTATTAACCTCAATTAACCATCTCCTTATAATTTCCTTTTTCAATGATCCTTGTGAAAAACATGTCAACAGTCAAGCTTCTGGAGCGCTGTGCTTGCAGCCTCTAATGCTGCAACCAGCTTTGCCTCATCATTCCCTCGGTACTCTGTCTCTAGCTCTTCTCCTGCAGTCCAGACTCGATTGCGAGTCTTCCTGGGCTGTAAACCAGCTTTCCCTTCTGTGCAGCTTCTCATGCAACTATGCTCTGACCCATGGCTCCAGGAATTAGGGTTGGTGAGCACTACTGTAGCATATACAGATAAATAACCTTCTGAATGGTTATTTGAAATATTATGAAATTTCAGATATTATGGTATGATCACATGTGATGAACAGACTCCATATACTCATTGAATTTTAATATACAAGATCAATACAATTTAGGAAAAAAGCCCCAACAACCTAAAACCACAAATGGAATATATATATATATATA
>NW_010325615.1:80477-91833 GCF_000700745.2 Antrostomus carolinensis | reverse complement strand
GGTGGGAGAGGCATTTAGCGTTCTGGCACCCTACCTACAGTGATTGTGTAAGAGTGTGATTAATTCATTAATAAAGCATAGCTTGACAATGGGTAGCATTGGAAATATTACATATTAAGAGCACCAAGTGTTTGACATGCTGCATGGAGAAGCCTCTGCTGCATGGAGAAGCCTCTGCCAGTGTGTCAGAGCAAGCACCAAAACAGAGCTGGCCGAAACCAGTATAAAGAGTAAAAATTAAATTAAAAATAAAATAAAATAATAAAACCAAATTATTCTTCACATTCACTTCAGAAGAGCTCTCGGGCTCTGTGTTAAAGGTGGGGGGGCAGAGGGTAGAGCGCTTGTGTAATAATAAAAGCTTTGGCTAACAAAAAAGCAACTCCAGCAAAAATTGCTGAGAAGAGTCTACTTTTGCTGAGTAGAAGGAAAACAGCACCTACTGGAAACAGTGGGCTTTGGGGAGGGCCAGGACAATTTACACTGGCATGCGGTAGTTAACATGAAGCACATAAGGTCATTTATTAACAACATATAGGTTTTAACAACTGCTGACTGCAGGGAGGTGTGTTACTCATATGACTGCATCACGCCTCCCCTTCTCCTCTCCAAAGAGTGATCAAAGAGCAGAGATTCCAAGTTGTGAAGCAATTTTTTCCAAGGGGAGCATCTGGGTCGTTGGCACGTTTCACCGCGCGTTACACTGCAGCTCAGGAATTGTGTCCAGCTCTGCCACATGGTTGGGCTGGTGATGGACAGGCCAAGCTGCTCCGGCTTCCCAGCTGCTCGGCCCCTTCCACTCATTATCCAGCCCCGAGCGCTAATGCCCTTGCATCAATTTGTGAAGGGGTTCTCCATGAGCACCATGTGAGCTCCCTGCACTGAGAAGGTTGTGATGGGGAAAAGAAAATGGATGTCTGCTTTCTTCCATGTCTAATTTGTTTTACATACATTTGCATGCCAGCCATAGACCCATTCCTGTTACAGATCCCATTTGTGAGTTGCAGATCATTTGCCAGTCAAAGCTGGCGAGTGTGCATGTGTGTCTGTGTGTGTGGAGGGAAATCCAAGATTCTAGATTGTGCAATATAAATTACATGTAAAAAAAAAAGAAAAAAAAAAAAAGGCGGTAGCCACAATTGTGTGTGTGAATGAAGGGCACAAAGAATCTCTGCACCTTTTAAGACGACTGGAGGCACATGGGGATACATTCAGGAGGGGGTGGGAGGAGACCTCAGGCACAAGCCATTTCTGAACACTGATTACATGGGTAAATTGTTTGTTCCAGTGTATCACAAAGAGAAGGAGCATTATTTTTCATGCCACAGCTGTTTTGAATAAGAATAGGAATAAACTTAACCATCCGCCTCATGTTACTTACCACTAATTATGGCATATATTTACATCTATAAAACAGTGAAATTTTGGGGGACATAATTTAATGCCCCTTTATTGTGTAGATTCCTTTATTTCCATCCCACATTTGAATTTCAAAAATGTTTAGGACTTCAAAGCATCTTTAAAAGCTTGCCCTAATTATAATATGCATTACTTTCTAAAACTCCTAGTTTGCATTGCAGATTCCTGCAAATAGAGGCATTCATTTTAAACATCAATTAATATCATCCATGCATCTTCAGATGAGTTTGGGTCTTTATTTCAGAGTTGCACAGAGCTCTGACTAAGCTTTCCTCAGCTGGAAGAACAGTTGAAGCTACTGCAAACATTTAAAATTAATCCAGTGGATTGGACCAGTAGAAAATCTGACAGCCCAATATTAATTTCTATCAGCTTTTTTTTCCCCTTCTGCCACTAGTTAGACAACATCCCTCCTCCTTTCAGATCTGTTTGCTTCCTATAACTGTTCTGTAGCTGCGGAAGTCAGAGTTGAGGCTGGGCACAGAGCATTTGGCAGTGTCAAAGACACAAAACCCAATAGAGGCAACATGTGTTGACTTAGCTTTTAGATAGGCTAATGAGAACTTCAAAGACCAGAAAACTTTGGGGCTTTTCTCAAGTCACAAAAACAGTTCAAGTACAAACCAACCAACAGGTACGTTGTCCTTACCCAGATTAAGATTAGATGGCACAATCATACCTGATTGTTTTACACAGAGTGGGCTTATTTTGTTAGTCGCTAAAGGAACAGAAGCAGGATTGTGCATTCAACCTGCACCCAGGAAAAGCTTTCATCTGCAGATATTCTGCAGCCTTGTCTGAATTCCTCGTCAGTGTTCTAGCAAATAACTTTTACATTGTTTTAAGAATTTTTATTTTTGTTTTCATTTTATATCCCTGTAATCTCCAATTTCATATAATTGTCACGTAAATTTCCCTATTTGTTGTTCCCTATTTACTCATTGTACTGAGTGCAAAACATAACAAGAAAAGCTCCTTCTATTCATTACTGTAAAAGCCGGTCTCTGGGGTGACCTCCCTGACCTCTCTGGTTCCCAGTGACTACCTGGGATAAGGACCAGAAAAGAGTCAAGGTGCAATACAAGGGCCTGGAAATTGCTTTGCAGGGCTGCATGGCTGCTTGTTTGAGGTGGTCTCTTCCTTTTATACCTCCTGCATTGCTAGATAGGAAGAGGCCCAGAAGTGTCACATCCAGATGCGTCACCAGGACTAAGGCCAGAAGCTCAACCATTCCCAGCGTCAGGCTGTAATTCACAGGAGAGACAATCTGTGTGAACCAATAAACCTCTGCAAAGCAAAGCAAAGCAACACTTTGTACCCCATACCTGTGATGCTTTGCAAAGTCAACTCCACAGCTGCCAAGTATCTTCTTGCAAGACCTCAGACCTTTCTGTCCCACTTCTTTGTAATCCAATCTTATTACCTTTATCACAGGGAAAACTGTGCTGCTGAGAAGCCTCCAGCAGAACTAAATAGGAACGAGCAAGAGGAGCAGTATTTCCAGCTACCAGAGCTAAGCTGCTTTCTGCCTTAGTCATCCTCCCTCAATGCGAATGCTTGTCTCTGGTCTTCCTGTTCCCCGTCTTTCCTTTCCACACTAGATTGAATGTCTAAACAAAATATCCTTTTTGCTGCCTCCAGCGACATGCTGACTTCTCTTTAAATCTGTTTATAGGCTCACCATCCCTTCTGGCATCAAATCCTCACCTTCACTTTCAAGCTTCCACATGCCACAACACCTGTCTGCTTTCCTTCTCTGGTTTCCCTCGACTCCTTTCACTCTTAGTCCCTGTTTTTTTTTTGTTGATTCTCCTTGCAGTACTTTCTCACCTGTACTTATTTGTCCAACACAAATTCATAGTCTTGCTTTCCTCCCATTACAATCAAATTCCACTAAATTGTGGGCTATCACTGGACAATGATGCTGGGGTGCACTCAGTAGCTTACAGTGCTGAGCAAACTATCGATGGTTAAATGATAATGAAGGGAGAAGACAACAGAAAGGACGGGAAGAGACGAATGGTTAAATAAAAGGTGAGAAAGAGTATTGTGAGTAAGCAATAACCATGCAACATGAACAGAACCTGGGAGAAGTAGGTAGTGGATGATAAGGAGAGAGTGCATACCTATTCAGAAGTGGATACTTAATTTAAAAGAACAAGAATACAAAAAAAATTAATCTATTTTCATATTAATAAACCTAAAGTTACTAATAGGGTCAAAAAGATTGTCAGCAACCTTTGCCAGCTTTACACTGGTAATATATGACTGTTTAGAACAGTTTCTCAACACTCCCCATAAAAATAGGAACAACGTCCTTTTTTCTGAAGAAATGTCTTATTGGGTTGAAAAAAATGAAGGACAGTGAGCTAACAGTTTAGGATCTCATTCTCATGACTAATTACACAGCTATCCTCTAGTTTTCCTACACATATTTCTAGCTGAGGGGCACTGGTTGAATTTATTCCTAGAAGGGCATTCGTTGTGACTCTCGCTACACCCAAACACTGCACCTGGCACCTCCCCTCCCTCTGCTTCACTTGCCCGATAAGAGAGGAAATCCAGTGGCCTATTTTGAGGTCACGGCTCAGGAAGGCATTCTCACCACATTTTTAATGTGTAACTCAGAAGGATGTTAGCACTGTGTGTTTTTTAATCTCTAAGTTAATACAGCACACAATTGTATTAAAAGACCATTGTGTTGGAAGGTACAGTGAACTTAGGGAATGCTGGAGTGAAGTTGCCTGCACATCCTGACTGCTGAGCTGCACCACGATACCGTCTTTAGCTACACGACTGCACACTCGCCTTCTGAGCATCCACACAATATTTCTTTGTTGTCATTAATCAGTGTGGTCCAGTGTGGCCTGTTTCCTGCACACTACTCAAAAGCTGTGCTGAACACGGAATTATTAATTTTATAAAGCTTTTCTTCATGGCATTATCTTGATTCTTCATAAACAGGCATGAGTTTGATTTCTCAGCCCACCCGAGGTGAAGGGATGGTATCACCCCTGTATTGCAGATGGGGAAGTGAGGCAAGAGTATATTACAGGTGTGCACTGCTTGTAGATCAAGCAGAGAAGTCTGGCACTTGAGTTTTCAAAGTAATGAGAAAAACACAGACCTTAATGACCTAAAGAAGATCTCTACCAGCTTTAGATGCATCCTTGAACATTCAGCATGCCTGAAAATCAGTTTCCACATGGAGAAAAAAACAGAACATACGATACACATACATCAATGACCGTATCACAGATCTCTGCTGCTTCCATGTCTAATACAAGGTCTGAGGCTTCTCGTTCTCTGTGGGAACTGAGAGCAGGTAAGTGAGGTGACATTAATTTTGCCAGAGAGTTTCGCAAGTATTTATTGTGCAAAGTTGATCGGTGAGATGACTGTCTTCAGTTCAGGCCCAAGTTTTGCAAGGAAATGTATTTAGCAGTCACAGACCCTTAACCTCCCATCCCTATTCCTCTGCAGCCAGATTTCTTCTGCCCTTATGCTCGTCCTATTCCCATCTCTCACATACATGTCTCTGCTGTGTGCCTTTGTTCCTACATTTCCCTGTAGGCTCCTTATCCCAAATCCCTCTTCCCATTGCCTTCCTCTTTTTGATCCTACGTTCTCACCTGCCTTTTCCAGGCTCCTGGTGCCTGCTGTGTTTCAGATTCCAGTTCTCTGCTGCCTCCTGTTCCTGGCCTCTTCACTCAGCCGGCCCTCAAATGCTTGGTCTACAGCTCCCATGCCCAGTTTTAAGCCTTATGAATTTCTCAATAGATTTCTTCTACAGTCCAGCACAGCTCCTGCTCAGTGGTTTCTCTCTTCTACACCGATTTGAGAAAAGTGTCTCCCTCATTCCCAGTTTCCAGTTCCAAATCTGGTGCCACAGAAACTCTTGGCAAGATTTGAAGTCTGGGACATGTACAGGGTGGAGAGTATTTCAGGTCACATCACAGATAAACTTCAACTGAAAGCAATAAACACCTGGAAATCTGATCATAAGCAGTGATTTCAGATCAACCTCTTCTGGTTTCAGCATCAACCTGTCTACCCTGTACTTAGACCTTGAATATGCTCCTTTCACTAAGGTTTTAAAAGACAAATTTAAAATGTTTAGAGTATAACTGTTGCTATGAAAAGGAGTATACCCCCAAAAACATCCTAACAAATTAATGAGTAGAAAAAACTTCAGTGTAAGCATAAGGTCCAGCCTGGAGATTTGATGATCCTTTTGGATGAACCTGTAGCATCACTAACATGAGATTTTGTAAATGCAGTAAGAAAAATCTGATGTATCAATGAAATTTATCACAACTAGATCAATATACAACATCTCAGCTTTCCATTCAAATTCTTTTTTCACTCTTGCTCACAAGTGATATGAACAGATACAACTTTTGGAGCAGAGCCCCGTGGCTGACTAACAAAAAGGCAAAGGGAAAGATGATGTGCTCTAGCAACCAAAAATTGTTTAAGAAAAACCCTGGAACCCTCCCAGGCTCCCAGTCGTCCTGCTGCACACTCGGTTCAAATCCTACTTGGTCCTATCTGCATGAGTGCAGACTGACTGCGGGGCTGGTACTCACACTACTTGCATCTGGCAGGAATTCACCATTTGAAACAGTACCAAGCAGCCTCCATTTCTGCAGCCTCCCCCTTTTTTCTCACACCACTAGATGGCAGGTCCCCATTCACAAACAGGGCTCCCCTTACCTGTTTGCTCCTGCCCAGCAGCTGTGTCAAGCACAGTTGGGGCACGCATCTGCCTTTCCAGAAGTCTGCAACACAGACTTCTTGTGGAGCTGTCAACAAGAGTGGCTCTGGGCCAGCGTCCTACCTGAGCGATATACAGCTTTGCACTTTTAAATGACAACAAAAGAAATTTCCACAAGCACCCTGAAGGGTGCTAAACACTAAACACAGGTCTTATCAACAAGAGAGGTTCTCCACATCACGTCTTACTCACCCAGAATTTTACGAGGAAGAAAGCGTTTTGCGGCCCCTTCCCAAACAGTTCCTTTAGACCGCCCTTCTTTTCAGGAAATTTGTCATAAATCTGACGGATGTCCACCGATTCAAGCAGCGGGTCACTGTAAGAATGGTTGGCGTGTCCAATGTGTACGAAGAGGTGTTTATTGTACTGCAAGAAAGAAATAGAAAAATCAGTGCTGTACAGAAAGAACAGAGGTTTGTTAAGGCACAGGTCTGCGTGTGCTCCTGCAGAGGGTAGAGCGCTTTGATGGATTAAATGACTCGCACATTACTCCTAGGACTATGATCTTCTGCAGTATGATTTCCATGAACAACTCAGTGATTGAGTCGTAGCCCCTTGTGAACAAGGGTCAACATCAAAAAACCTGCGTCCCTACTGCAAACCACAAAACATAGTGATCTTCAAGGGACTAATTTACACTGAAAGACCCAGCAGCATCACGGTGATAAAGAGCCCTTTGCAGAGTATAATGGATGAATAACTTCTATCTATAGCATATGCTAATGCCCCTTAACTTAAAAGGGATAGAAGGGATTTTCTTCTAACTCCAGCATGACAGTAACAAGAAGGCCAGTTACTCTGTGTTGCTGTTACTATAGAAGTGGACCTTATTGTATGTCCTCCAGTATTTTGACCCGTGCAATACTAAAGAGCCAAACTTTTACCACTTCCCTTGAGAGCTAGCTCTATAGATTATTATCTCTGCCAAAACACATTCAGCTTCAATTTCCTATTTCTTAACTTCATCCCATCACACCTCATTATAACCACAGGAATAACCTCAGCAGCCCCTTTCCTGCCTGGGGGAAATCCTTGGCCCAGTGAAGTCCACAGCAGCCCCCTACAGAGCCCAACATGGTCGTTTAGGAGCTGCTGTTTCTCCAAGAGGAGAGCACCTTCCAGCACCTGAACTGAAAGCAGAAGGATGAACTCCAAGGACCCTCCACTAGTCAATCAGCAGCTCAGTGTCATGGGAGCAGACTGAAGGAGCTTGAGAGTGGCAGGACTAAACACTGGAGTTTTTAACCATGCAGATCACAAAACATTTTGCTTACTCAATTAAAAGAAAGCTGATATGTAGTCAATGAACACTAGAAAATCCTGTCATATTGAACAGATGCTGTATATAAGGGGCAATTCCCAAAAGCTAAGCACAAATAAAATATTTAAAACCCCAAAGCAGACCTCATTTAAGCTATTTTGTTTACAATATACCTGCCGAATGAACAAATTGAAATGACAAATCTAAATTAATTGGACATCCACTCAGAGCTTTCCTTTGGTGTAAGCAGAGTCTTCTCTAGCAGATGTCCAAAACTCGGGGGAAAAGGAAATGGACTGGCTAGATTTCTGCACTTAGGAAATTAAATGGAAATCTATTTAAAAATCATCTAGCACAGTGAAATCTGAATTTAGAATCAGAGAACACTCATACGTGTATGGGGCTAAAAATTAGATATGTTCTGTGCTTTTTATGAGGTTGTATTTCTTTTTTTAATTTTGTGGAAGGAAAAAGGAAAGTGTAACACTTTCTTCAGGTGTTTGCACAGGCAAGTCCAAGTCTGACAGCACCCGTTCCATGGATTTTCCTTGCAGCCCTCTTTCAAAATAATGCCATCCCAGCTTGTTGTGTGCACAAGCGGAAAATCTGCCCAGCCTTTACTCAGTGCAGAGTAGGGGCAGAGCTGATCTAAAAGAAGTTGTTTCTACCTTGAAGAGGAAAACAGGCATGGCAGAGAAATAAACGGGTGGTGGGGAGCTGAACACATGCATGCAGGAGTGAGTGTGCCCTTGGGCACGTGCCAGTGAGTGCTCACCCAGCACTGCTCTAGCTTGCACGCTGATCATTTACACGCAATACAGGAAACCATTGTACTGGTTGGCAACCATGAGTGGCTGCAGTGTCTGCAGTCAGATTTAGCATGTTACTTCACACAGTAGGGGCAGAAGTGGTCTAAGGAGACATTTTAACATGACAAAATAAACAAAAAATGCAAAATAATATGAGAAAGCACCATGGCTCCAACTGTGGTTTTTTTGACACTGTTGTCACATATTTAGCTTGCAGTACTGAGATTAAATAATTAAAAGTCATGTTGAACATTTCTTACCTATCTTGCTGCCTACTGAATGAAAAATTATGTTTCAGTAAAGTGTATCAGCACCCCATATAGCTGGGAACTGCCAGGAATGCAAGAAAGGGAGTCCAGAGACTTGCTCCTGTTGCTTTCCTAAGCTATCAAGGGGTGAAGTGCAGGAGAACAGGGCAGGAGCTGGGTCACTGAACGTGGCTATTGACAGAAGCCTATCTGCAAACAGGCAAACATTTCAATTTTTCAAGGAGAATGATGAGAATTCCCCAGTAGAGGTAAGCACTTGAACCTTCTCTAAAAATTAAACTGAAACATTTCCCTTCCCCCAGCTCCCCTGTAGCCTGCCTAGGAGTGCCCAGCAGTTACACTCTCCCTGGGGATGTGAGATGCCCCATAGCATCTCTCTGCCCTCCCTCGTTCAGAGCAAGGGCTTGAAAAACCATACCCACCATTAGTGACTGGGTTATTAGTTATTTTGTTCCCTCTCAGTCTTCTCTGCTGGAGTTGTTTCCGGTTATACAAATAACCACGTGTTTATAGGAATAGAACTGAGGGCTCAGGTTCTCCTGTGCCCAGGGAAGTGTCCTCCCCAAAAGGGTGTCTCTCTCCCAGGCCCAAAGGAGGCTGTGGAGCAAAGGAGGAAGGGAGAGCTGTGTTTTACAGCTTGGCAACTGCAAATTCCCAAGACAATTCACACACTGTACCTTATTCTGCAAACCAGGAAAACACACAAATTGCTCCATATCCAAACTTTAGTAAAAGTAAACACATTTATAGGAACACGGAGCATGAAGTCCTAATACTGTTTAAATATAAAAGCAAAGTTAAAGGCAGCTGTACAGCTACCACAGTTGTCTGCGGAGCTCGCCAAAGTACCAGATGCTGCTGCAGCAAAATTTCCAAGTGGGTACAGTAGGACAGATGGTATGACATCACCTGACAACATTCTTAGGATGGAAATGTTTATTTTGATATTGCAATGTGTGATTATTTTCTCCTCATGTTGCTGCAATTCCTATGCTAAGTACAATCATTACTAACCTAATTAGATATGGCATATTTCTACGAACTAACACACAGTAATATAATATTAGGAGCAGAGTAAATGGATACTGAAATGATCCCTATAATTTTTATACAAACATACTCCATGACAGGAATTTATGCATAGATAAAAGCAAAGCAGCTAATTTTTATGCCTATATTTTTGAGCCCATTAGTGTCTGAAAAGCTTAAAAACATCCCCATTATATTGAGAATTCACTGTTCTTTTAGACTGAGTATTCCAGGATCATTGAAGCACATTAGGTACTGAGGAATTTACTCATACTACAGCATTTAAAGGATTTGCATCCGGCATTGGGGTAATAATGTGCTTTAGATGCTGTAAACCATCATAGGTCAAATCCTGTATTTTCGGAGGATAAAAACTACATAAAAATACAAAGAACACTTTCAGCTGTCTTCAGCATCTGCATTACACGACATGCCCTGGAGATGGCTGCCTCTTACTGAGCTCCTTTCCCTAAAAAAATTCTAACTATCCAAAGAATGCAGTAAAGCCATGAAATATGACTGTTGTCAAATAATACCACGAGAAAAATTATAATCCACTTAGGAATTTAAAAGAACCAAGACAAATTGCCAATGGCAGGGGATCCAAGCATTTAAGATGGTGCAGAACAAAGACAAATCACCTACGTTTGTTTTATCAGGCAGCATATATATTTGTAACAGCTCCTCACCAATTTTGCGCTTATGTTCTAAAGAAACAGCCCTTCTGGTCCGTGAAACGCCGGTTTGCAAATTGCTACAGCTCTTTCTGCTGCATCCCTGTGCCTCCCCACACCTGTGGAGCTAACAAGCTTTGAAAAGCCTGTATAGAACCAAGATGCAGATGGCAGTGAAGCCAACCCTCTCTTGCTCCTGGTGCGGGTGAGATGGGCATGCAGAGCTGCTGGAGTACCTGCTCCCTCACTGCTCCTCCCTGTTGGGGCTGCGCAGCCCTACATAACCATGCTGACCAGCACGCGGGGGCGAGTAGCTGGGTGACATGGACGTGGATCCCAGATCGCAGTGGCACACCTAGAAGTCACCCCCACACCCGTGTGGGTGGTGTCAGCTCCTCTGCAAACATCCCTGGCCCTGCAGCAGGACAGCAAGCTGGTGGCTTGCTGGACCTGGCACACCCATGGGATGGTTGAGCAGGACAGGGAGGTGGCAGCACCCCACTGCCTTGTCTGTCCTGCACAGCCTAATAACAGACCCTCATTAGCCAGGCTGCTTCACGAGATCTGTAGGCTCCTGCAAATGTCAAGTGTAACAACCAGGAGGGTGAGGCCGTCTATATCATTACTTGCACCAACAAATCCCTATGAGAAAATACCATGGGGAGAGGCTGGTAACTTGAACAGCTCATAGTCTGGTGTGCCCAAACTCCAGCACCCAAAGGAGAAGTACATTAAAAAGGCTCTGCTGCAGGTATTCTCTCCTCCTGACACGGAGGGCCAGGCTCTTGGCTCTCTTTAGACCAAATATATTCTGTCCTGGAGGTCACAAGGACTGCCACTGCACCTTAGAGGGGCAGGTGAGTGGACAGCAGGTGGGACAGCCTGAACCTTGACCAAAATGAGAGAGAGAAAACAGCGCCGTTCAAGTGCCTGGCACCATGAAGTGATTCCCTCTGTACCTCCACAGACAGGTCCAACCCATCTTTCCTGTGCAGAAACTGCACTTTTGGAGAAGAAAGGAGCCAGGTGGGTGGACTGATTAAAAAACAATCACTAGTGTATCAGCAGTCTATACTCAGCTGTAACCTGTACCCAGCCTCAGCTCTGCTGTCTCGCTG
>NW_010325615.1:53710-80449 GCF_000700745.2 Antrostomus carolinensis | reverse complement strand
CCTGCTGATGTAAGAAAATCACTTCATCTGCCAACAATGCTTATTTCTACCAAAACACTAGTAACTGAATATTTCATTCCTGTTGCTGTTCTCCTCCTCTGCAGCAGAGTGGGAGTTATAATGTTTTAATGCTACAACTGGAGTCTGTACCCCCTCCTGTTATTAAGGTTTTTAACACTTCCATGTGAAATGTTACTTGGGCTTTCTGTGCTTGTATGCTACAATACAACTGCATGGTCAGCCTAGTCTTTCAACGACTTCCACCCATTGAGACTCCTGCCTGGATCAGCTCAGGTATTGAATCAGGAATGTGAAGTAAAAGGACATCTTTGGTTACTTTATGGTGGCAGAAATGGGGAGGTAGGTGATGAGCAAGGCCCATCCTCAGCCCTGACACACTGATGTTGCCCAGTGCTTCCTAGATACCACCACAGGAGTTCCAGTGTGAAACTGGGACTTGCTGGTTGGGCAAGGTGCTCACATGACATTTTAATCAGCTTTCCTGCAACACTGAAGATGTTGCATCCTTCACTTCTGGCCTGTCTGATTTGAGACTCTGTGGTCCCAATTCCAGAAGTGCTGAGTGCTCAGATGGGAAAATTATGCCTGAATATAGGAAGCTCTCAATAACACTAAGTATTCTGCAAAATCAGGCTCATGACAAATCGAAGTGGACCCTCAAAATCAGTGGCCCATTCATTCTTTTGCACCTGAACTTCTTGGTTTGTCAAATGTGAGTAATAATGCTCCTTCATCTAAAAAATGACTGTGCTAATACAGCTGTGAAATGCAAATGGGAGGAATTATTAATTCTGTTTGGAGGAGAGGTTAGACAGTGCACAGAGAGCAGGGCGCTGGGCCACACATTTCAACAACAGAAGAAAACAAAGTACTGAATAGTTGCTTATCAAAGAAGGGCCATCTACATCACACTGAATGAAGCAGGAACAAATAAACATGTGAGCATGTAATTAACTGCTGCACTGTAGAGCAGACGCACGAGGATATTTCCCAGCTTCTGAGAGCCTGACTTTGCAGCCCAGCTCAGCAGTTCTGGGGGGGTGTAGGGGTGGGGAAAGATGCAGTGGAACGAGATGGGAAAGTGTGGGCAGAGGCACGAAGGCCCTTGGGGTGGGCAGGAGGGCAGACGCTTGTTTTTTTTTAGGCAGGCAGCGTGTGGGAGATGCACAACCACAGCCCACCACACTGCTCATGCCAGCCCAACCCAGGCATCCCCCCACTCCTCCTCTCCGCGGGAACAGCACAGCGCTGTGCAAGGCTGTGGGAGGCAGAGGGCCCCCACTGTGATGAACCCACTGATTTTATGGCTCCCCTGGGCTCATCGCAGGGGCTGTGCACCCAGGCTCTGCTCCAGCTACCCCACGACCTCACTCCCTGATTTCACACTTCCCTGGTCTGACCTGGTGCCCTGTGTAACGTCGGGCAGCCACCCCTGCCCTGGCTATTTTCAGCACCCAGGCTCTGTGAGTGTGGGCTGGGACACAGGCAGGGCTGGGGCACCCGCCACGGCACAGGGCCGGGCAGAGTGAGCTGTCATCACTGTGGGCACTGGTGCTCCTCTTCAGTTATGCAAAAGCAGCACTTTTAATTTTGCTGGGAAATTTCCAGCAGCAGTGATGGGTTTTGAGAAAAGGGAGAGAGTATGTGTGAGGATATTAGCAAGCGAGCACAGTCAGGCCTTGGTGGTCTTTCCACCCATCCTCGGTGCTTAATGTGGGCCAACTTTGAGGAACAGATTGTGCTCAGTCTCTCTACCCACTCCACCACGTTTTCATCCCAGGACACTCCCTTGAAGAGCTCATGTCCTGACCCTACAACTGGGCTGGGGGAGCTGGCCCAGGCTGCCCACATCTCCATATGTTCCCCTGGGAACATCACCAGTCGGGAGGTCTGCTGCAATGCCGCAGTTTCAAGATTGGAGCCTGTGTCAATACTGGACCCCCTTAAAGTGGTTTCTTGGCACTTCTAACTGCGAACACCTGCATACGAACACTTTACAGAGTATGACATTTGCTTCCCAGGGCCAGCACATAGCTCTCCTGCACTGCAAAATGAATGGCCCTTGCATTTAGTTAAATTTTGTCTGAATTTAGATTAAAATAACCTCAAATCCTGAGTCTGCCGCTCCAAGACATTCATCCAAATGTAGGTTTGCTTCCTTGTCCTTTCACATCACCAAGATGCTAAACCAAGGACCTCCTTCCAACTGCTTTTTATACTGTTTACAGAGAATATGGAAAGGATAAACAATGCTTGTAACAATGGATATTGTTCAAAGATGAAGGGCTTCTTCTGAAAATATCTCATTTATTTTTCATCACTTAGGTGGTTTGATTAACTTTGGTGAATTTTACTGCATTTGGCTATTGATGGCAGGCTGGTTTTATGGCCCTTGAGCAATTGCTTTCACTTTCTGGTTCTCAGGCACAATTCTCCCTGGGCTCACAAAGCCCTTTTACAACAACAATAAAACCTGAATTAAAACATAAAGAATATTTTATTTCTTCACCACTTTTAAAAATACATTTTGAAATTTGGACCTAACACAATCTGACAGTTTGGATAGGTGGATTAATACTGAAAATGCCCATCAGCCATGTTCTTTATAGCCCTATACAGATATTTTAGATGTAAAGCTGTCTGAAGTGCTTGCAGTCAAAATGAATGTGGCAGCAAGAGCGAGAAACCTCAAAGATGAATAGAAAGGGCTTTTTTTGTTGGGTGGTGGCAGTTTTTTTTTCCTGCTTTGAAAGCAAGCTTGAAAACATATATATTTGTTTATATTTGTTAGGGAACGTGGATTACTTGGTTTAAGCATTTGTCCTGAACTTTCAGAGAACCACTACAGTAAAAATGGAATGGACCCCATTAAGGAAAACCTGTCTTGAAAGCAACAGATGGGTACACAAACCTGTTAATCTGAGAATATAGTTACATAGGGTAGGCAATAATTAAATGTAACTAAAATGCTGATACTTTGACCTACAAGGGCAGCTTCTATGCACCATTAGGAATTGCACTTGAGCACAAAATGCCACAAAAGGAAAATACAGATTGACATTTGTAAACTGAATTGATTTTCATTAAAAAGGAGGAAAGATTTTACCCATCCTTAACCGCAGAGTCAGTATTCCAAGATTTTGCAACTGTGCCATCTTATGTCTTCCAGACTATCTTCTGCCATGCAGAGTTACAGGGAGGGTTGCTTATTGTTTCCTTTCTGCAATTTTTTCTTTTGTAAATGGAACAATTTTGTGGTTAGGCAAGGGAAAAAAGTCAACAGCCCTCCAGAAGTGACAGGACTCTACAGAGCACATTTCAGAATGCCCACTCTAAATTAACATAACTGCCTGACATCGAGGGGCTTTTGTACTTTTAAGCACCAATTGCCATTGGAAGAACCCCCGAAATGTTTAAGGCCCCACTCCTACAATGAATTCCCTGTGGGTGGACCTTTGTGTCCACATACAGACCCATTGAAGTTGCTGTGAGTCACCACAAGCAGACAGATCTAAGTTTCTAATTGCTGGACAGGAATACAGACTGCAAGGGGCCTCCCAGGATCATCAAGTCCTGGCCCCAGGTGCTGTGTCAAATAAGCCTTTTTCAATAAACTTCCAGGTTATATTTTAAGGTAGAATTGGTCTATTTGCCCCCACTGCTATTAGGCTTTCTAGCCTGGTTTTGGGTTGGGAGGGAGGGAGGGTCATGTCTTTTTTTTTTAATAAAATGCTGGAAAGTCATTTGATCAAAATAATATTTTATGTAATTTTCTGTAAAAAGTCAGAAGTGTAATGAACATATACCTGTCTTTTTTTCGGAAGCTAAGTGAGAACTCTTACACAGCTCTCACGTAGCAGCACATACATATATTCATTTCTGAGGTCAGCAAAGGCACAAAGGTGTACAGGAGATGCTGCAACCACAGAACATGTCTACATGACTTCATATGCACATTGTGCAAAACACATCCTGCTGGGCTTGCTGACTTTGTTATTTAAAAAGAAATAAAACCCCCTCCTTTCTATGCTGTGCAAACCGTATTTGCAATAAAATATCTCACCAATACAAGGAAAGATGTACAAAACCCCAGGCAGAATTCATATTTTCTTCAACAGCACTAAATGAGGTTGGCTCTCATCTCCAGAGAGGACTTCTGGTGCTTGCTGGAAGAGTCTGTGCTTTGGGGACAGGGAAGTCTGGCAGGAGGCAAGGCCCCTCAGAGCTGTCCCTGCAGACAGGGATGCAACACTGCCTCTGCCCAGGGTCTCTCCAGCAAGTGCCCTTCTGCGTTTGCCCCAGGAACTGGTCACACTGCCTTGGGTTTGTTTTTTTTTAATGCCCTTGTTTAAGATCCAAATAATCAAATTTACTTAATTTGATCTAAATAATGCTTCCCCTTCTCCTCACTCCCCTTTCATGCTGCCCACAGGGGCTCATCCCTCAGCTCCCTGCGGCGCCTGCCCAGCTGGTCCAGGCTGTCCCTGGGCAGCCCTCGCACAACACTCGCAGTGTGGGTGTAGAGTGATCTAAATTGGGATTAATGCATGACTGGAAATTGACTTTTCTTCATGTCTCATTTTTGCCATGTTACAGCCCGTGAGCAACTGTTTTTTTAAAAACAGGTCTGGGTAGTTTGATGCTCTCTCTTCTCTAGTAAGCCTCCTGTGTAAATGCTCTGCATTTAGAAGGTAGGTTTCTCAGCAGTATGCTCACAAGCTGGGACAAGCTCCGGTGGGCCTTGTTGCACCCTCAGGAATTCCAAATAATACTAGTTTACTCCAAAAAATGCTTTACAGGATTTATGGGGCTATCTTTACTCAGGCCCCCACTCCTTCTCTTCAATGCAAGTGGATGTGTTGCATTCCCCAGAGCCTGCACCTGCCTGAAAAACGAGAGCCCCACCACGTCCCCAAGCCACTGGGCTCACATGCCACGTGTGAGCACAACCGGCTCTGAGCCGCATTGCCACAGCGGAGTGGGACCCGTGGCTCCTTCCCCTGCCAAAGGAACACCTTCTCCTCATTTTTGGTCTGTCAGTCATGTTGCAAATATAGTCATGTCACTCAGCTGGTTTCAAGTCGCAGACACCAGTGGTGTGACAGGCAACCCCATGATATCTGTTAAGAGCATACTTGGTTTGAGGGGATTTTTCTTAAAGGGAAAGACATAAAAGTTACTTAGTTGCTGAACTTGCATTCACTCTCTTTTCCATAAAGCCACACAGATACACAGAGATTCTACACTGTATAAGCCCATGGGTTTTGCAAATAGTTTTGTGTCACAAAAAACTATGGAAAAAGGGTTATTAGGTGGTAAACTGGAAAAATAGTAAATCAAAATACACCAAAATGCCACTTCATTCACATACAGCACAGTAATGCTGAGCATTACATGGCCACATCTTGTTTTCCTGATAACCTCGAGGCTCACACATAACATCCTGGTGTGCAGCAATCTGGATATGGCAGAGCCCATAAATCAGCAGGACATGTTACACGGGGTCAGCAAGCCAAGGACTCCAAAAGCTGCGTGTTGAAAAGGCTGCCTGATGAGAAAACCTGGATGTTGTGTTTCTGCATCAGAAATACAAACCACCGTCTGGATGTACTCGGGGCTGGAGATGAAGAAGGCGTTCCAGTTGCAGATTAGTCTGGAGGACACTAAGATGAAGCTTTCAGCCACCAGAGCCAGTACTGCTGGGAGAGCGTGGGAATCAGGGCCATGGGAAGGCAGAGGGATCCCAGGGAAACCATTCAGTATCTCACAGACAGGTTGGTGCTGAGATAACGGTACCTGCTACCAAACATTTCCTCCCTCAAAGTTAATTCAACTTGGCAAAACGTGACATTTAGTAAACCAACACACTGCCACATATTTAGTATATGAATAGCTGAGATATGGTCTATTTTCATTGGGATGTTTCTCTGCCAGGAGCATTCCTCTGTTGTAAGGTTTCTGGGCTATGTCTCCAATCTCCATTATGCAAGGTAAACACTCCCTGGATAACACCCCTGGCCAGAGACCATAAATGCTATGGTTTCCAGTGCTGAGTTATAAAGAGCAACTGATAGCTTTGCTCTGCTCTAAGCTACTGTATTTTACCAGGAATCTGAACAAGAATGGTCTGTCTGTATCACCCATTCATGACAGTATTTGCTTTTCAGAAATTATCTCAGTAAAAATTCTCAGGTTTGAGCTGAAAGAAGCTCTTTTGATTTATTTGCAATGCAGCAGAAAAACTGCTAGGCTACTAAGAAATGTTCATGGTAAATTTATGATGATTAATATTGAGGTTCAAGGCTAACTGGAATAAATGGAACATTGCAGCCAACTTCATAAACTACCCTTGCAGTTATAGAATGCAGACTAAAAATCAAAACAAGACCAAAACCTTCCTAAAAAAAACCCCAAACCTTAGATTGGACCCTAAGACACAATTAAAGATAAAGGAAGACTGAACGATTGGACATTTAGATAGGTAACCTCAACTTAAAAAAAAGTGATACAGTTAGATGGCACATGCTTGGGAGGCTGGAAGCAAAAGGGACAATCCTGATACTCTGAGGCTACCCCAAATGTCAGATATTTAAAATAATATGCACAAGTTCTATGCAAGTCCTTAATTTTGTTTCTACTAGGAAACATATTAGGCTTTAACTTAAAGTTGAAGTACTGAATTATTGCCAAAAACACGATGCAATTTGGTACAACTGCTAAACTAGGTCAACAGTGAGACAGGCGCCATAGCCAACCACATCTGCTTTCAGAGAGGCCTCTCAGTTCTGCAAATGGGGACAAAGAGGGCAAGAAAGGAAAACACAGTACCACAGAGAAAGGAATATTACACTGAGCAGTAGCGAATGAAGAAACACCAGGTGTATTCCATCAGGCTGAACCCTGGAAAGAGGGTGGGAAGCGATGGAGAAAAGCTGAAGATTAGCAACATGAAAACAACACTTACTGATTCGGGATCCCTCTGCTGTTCAAGGAAAGCCGAAAACTCCACCAGCCTGAGCTTGGTCGTACCGATCGATCGGCCCTGCCATGCAGGGACTGAGGGAGCTGGAGCTGACGTAGGCTCAAATCCTAAAGTAAAGGAACCATTTTCATGTAGAAGTTGATAATCCTTCAGTTTACATTTTCTGAATTAAATATAATTGGGAATTATGCATGTAGTTTTGGGATTTTTATTAGTTTTACCACATAACTAATTCAGAACAAGTTAAAATTAGAAAAACACAGAAAAATATGTAGAAAAAGAGGTCCCAACCCAGCAAGCTAATAATGGTGCAAATAAAAGTTCTACTACTTTGTTTCCTTGGGGCCGTAACTCACTGTAGATTTTTTGTTTAAATTATATACTAGATTATAGAGATTTATAGAGACTTCATACAGACTTACAGCTGACCCTTCCTCCGAAACTGGCAGCAAGACTCACAGGAGATATTACTGCCTTGGGAGTCAAGAGGACTGGCCTCCATTTCTGGCTCCTAATGTGCCACATGTTACAAGTAAATCATGTCTCTTTTTGCCTATTTCTTCTGCCACTCTCAATTCCCTTCTCCTATTTAGAGTATAAGGTTTCCAAGGCAGGGGCTGTCTCTCACTATGTATTTGCACACTGGGTCTTTGACTTCTTTTGGAGCTTTTAGGCAGCATTATATTACAGATAATAATAAATAATTACTGTAGAGAGCTGAATCAGACCCTAAAAAGAAAAAGAAGGTTTTAAATTGATAATAAAGAGGGAATGACATGATCTAGATAGAGAAGGGATGTTAACCACCACCTCTAATTCACCTCAACAGAAAGAATAAATGCTATCTCTTCCTCCTCATTGTGAAAAATTAGATGAGAAGGAAAGAAAACAGTAAAGGAATAAGGGAAAGGCAGCAGCTTGAAGGTAAAACTGATCTTGGGAGAGACACAGGCACAAGGAAGGCAGAGGAGAGGCACTAAAGGATAGAAAATAAAGACAATCCTGAACTAGGCTGAGAACCTGGGAGAGGTCACAGGTAGTGTGTGTCCACATCCCGTAATGCGAGTATGGTACCTGACTCCAACCCTCAAACGTAGGCAATGAAGGTGTGAGACTTGTATGAAATAGAGAATTACAAACGTGACTGGTTAGACATGAACAGGAATTCTAATGAAGCAAAAGCTCATGCGTGAGTTTTGACTGATTTAGAATTACTAATAATCCTATTCTGAGAGAAAACATGGAAGAATAAAAGAAGATGATTCAAAATGTCTGCCTTAGAAAATAATGTTATAAACTAGGAATATCAAGAAAAAGGAAATAATCAGGGATGCAGAAAGATAGCCTTAGTTTTAAGCATCAAATAGCAGCAAGTTAGAAAATAGTAGAAAACTGGGTAAGAGTCAGAAAACCGCAGTTCAAACAGAGTCAGGAGCATGGTGTCATTTGGCAAGGGAGCTGTAAAGTTACTTATCATCTGCAAAGAAATCATGATTTTTCCTGAAATTAGCCATGAAACAAACTTGGGAAAAGGAGTAGGGAAGTAGCCATGGAAAGGGCTTGATCAATTTGAGCAATGGAAGTCAGAATAAACATTAGGTACTTATCAAAGTGGTACCAGGCAGAGAAGAACCTTCAGGAGGGGAAGAGTTATCAACAACCAGATACACAGAGATGTTTTATACTTAAGGCTAAACATACATGGTTCTGGAAGAGTTTTTAGCCTCAGTTCAAAATAAATTCAGGTATATTCTTGTTAGAGAAGGAAGTAAGATCGAGCTATTAAAAAAGAAACACGCAACTTATTATTCATTTTTTACAAAGCATTTTCCTACAATGTGATGTGCTGACTGGAGATCACATACCACAATTCCTTGCATATGTATTAGTGCTTCCAACCTAAAATGTAAAAAAAACCCCAACAAAACAAAACAAAAAACCCCAAACCCAATAATTTTCCCTCATATATAATCAGATAATAGGACATTGTGACTGGTGTTTGGTTTGGCTACAGGGAACGTTAGATATGGAGTAGCAGTTCTGTCTATCTCGGGAATTAATACATCACATTCAGTACACAATTCAAATCTTCTTAAAGCAGAGTATAACTGGAAGAATTACCTGAAATGGGAGCTGTGACTGATGGCTGTATAGGATAGGCATGCTGCACGAAAGGCTTTACACTGGTTTTTGCTGAACGAATGGCTTTACGCTGGAATAGATTGACACAAAAATCATACACCTTGTCATCCACAGTAAATTCCATTAGAATCACATAGTATTAAGAAAATACATGGTTAATGACCTCTACCCACAAACATACCCCTTCCTTGCAAAGCCTCTTTAACAGACAGAAAGTAAAAGAGGTGACAGAGAGAGGGGTGGATGAGAATTACACCCAACATCTTAAAGTGAGGAGCTCATCAGTGCTCAGTCACCCAGCAGAAAACCTAACCCACCAGTTGCAGCTGTTGCAGCAGACACGGATGGCGATTTCTTTGACTCCCAATAAATCCAGAGGACACTGAACTACAGGAGCACAAAGATTCCCATGGACCTCAAGGGAGAGGTTGGGAGATGCTGAAAAATAAGGCTGGGAAACATTGCTCCAGGTAGCACTGCAGGGCTGCAAATGTAACACCTGACAGAGGGGCAAAGCCTTCCTTCTCCATATGGTGCTCTTGCTACCATGGTGCTGAAGGGCAGTAACCTCACTGCCCACTAACAGGCCTCATGTGGTCACCTCCTGCCCTGCAGGAAAATATGTCCTCCTTGCTTCCAGTACTGCTCATCTATTTAAAAGAAGATGGAAGTATTTGTGCTGGAAACTTACTCACAGACAAAACCTCACCAGCTGCTTCCCTGACTTTATCATTGCAGCTCACCATGCAATGGAAGAAAAAGGAGCATGCCCACTAGGTATGCAGCTTCAGCTTTGAGGTCCTAACTTTTTGAATGTAAGTTCACACAGAGCCTGTAAATTTCCCCTACAACTATATTCTTTTCAGAAAAATTTGCAAGTTCTTGCCTCATTGATATCCTCTGGCAGCAAAGTGCACAAGCCAGCCCCACACTGCATATAGAAGAATACTTTAATTTTCAGACTTACTCTTGTGAGGATCCAGGCTGCCCCGTTTGAATCATGCCCGGCCAAAACTGAAAGAGGAAAAACAAACAAACAGACCCACAATTGTTTTCTTTGTTGAAAGATTTTGGATATTTCTGAACAAGCATGATTCCTTTTGCAAACACAAGTGAAAGCATTAATCCATTCATTCAGCCTTAGTTTGCTACTGAAGATTGTTAGAGAATACAGGGATTTTTTTGGGACTCGGCTAACAACTTACCCCAGGTGCCCCAGGAAATGTAGGACGGGGAATTCCTGGCAGGCCCAGCTTGTTGTGAATAGCAGTAGCTGAGACTATCTGAGCTGATGACATTGCTGCCATGTGCTGGAGTGCTTTGTCCTTTGCTGTCTGATCCTTTAATATGACAATTACACGGAGTCTTAAAACATTTGGCACAACAAACGATGTTAAATAACTGCAGCTACAAGCACATAACTAAAAACTTAAAAAGCCACACAGAAAATGCAAAAATAGCAAACCATGCAGGGAAAAAAAAATATGGCACAGAGGCTAACACTGAAACTACCTCAAGGCAAAACCTCCTCTCAGACATGCATGGTAGACCTGAATTCTCACAGTCTGCTCTGCCAACACGCAGGAGCTCTGCCCACTTGTTTATCTGGGCAAATTCTGCCGATTTTAAATCAAGCTGGACTAAACACAGTCTGCTGCTAAGGCTCTGCCTGCAGGACAGGAAGCACTGAGATTTGAGCTCTATCATTTAGATCTAAGAGAAGTTTGCCTTTTGTATTACACTGTAAAATGAGAACACAGAACTGCGACTGACTCACAAACAATGACAGATTTTTCTTCATGCTTACAAGTTTAGAAACATTTTGGATTCTGTTTTATGACAAGTATTTTAAAAGTTAGATAACAAAAATGTAAATAACATTTTAAACTTCCAATTGTGGTATTTTATTGATTTACAGTGTTCCCAAAGAAATCAATCAGCCATGAAATTTCTGCTGTTTTCAAGCATACAGGAACAAGTTTAGGAAAAGATGGTTTGTTATCGATTACTTGTATTAGAGCAGCGCCTAGGGTCCTAGTCACTGCCAATCATGTATGATCACAGAATAGAAAAGGAAAGCCTCTTAATGCAACAGAGTTAACTAAGTCAATATCTTAGGTCAGGTAAAATAAGTAAACAACAGACTGTTACTATCTGGTAAAGTGAGGTTCCTCATCCAGAAGCACTGTATTAATAAGTGCTAATATTTAAGTATGTGACTTAGAATGAAGGAACACAAGCAGCATTAAGCAAGGATTTTTTGTGGGGTTTTTTTTCTGGTTTTATTTTACAAGCAAAGTAGCAAGCATGCTGGCAAGAGATGCATGCTCTTATATATGATATATGACTTTGCACATATGCTCCCTCTAAAGCTTGTACGTAGTAGTAGTAGTATAGGTGAGCAGTTTCTTCCTTTGAATAGCTCCTTTAGAAACAGCACAGGCTGAAAGTACAGGAAAAGCTAGCCAAAAATTCTGCCAAGCACAGCTAAGGTACATAATACTTGGTTTAGTTAAAATACTTACCATGCTTGTTACCTGGATACAACAACAAACAGTTTATTAAAATGCTTGTGTAGAATAGCAGATTCTTAGCAAAATATGAACAAAATAGTAAGAGACAAAGGAAGAGCAGTTTGCTCAGCGTTAAACATCAGGTTTAACCAAATGTGTTATTTTCACCTAGGGACTGATTCATTAAAAGGAAAAAATAAAAAGGGTAAAAAACTAACAACAAAACACTATGGGGAAATAACCCCTGCCTCCCTGCGTGAAAGCTGTAGATACTGAACAAAGGGGATTGCTGCTGAGTTTGTTTCCCTGCGCTGTGCAAGGAGTCCCTGCGGCGCCTCAGTGGGATGGAGCCCGGGAGAGCGGCAGGTGGAGCAGGGGAGAAGCTGCTCCAGCAGCGTCCCTGCTCTGCACCTCGCAGGATGGGAGCCTGAGGTGACACCCGCTGCGCTGCTGCCTGCAGCAGCATTAACACCTGTGGACTCACCTGCACGGCCTCTTGCACAGCAGCACTGAAAGCTCCTTTCTGACCTGAGCAAGCCTTGGGAATGCCTGACAGTGCATCTACAGAGCAGCTTCTGGAGATGGGGGTCATTCTATCTATCCATCAGTGCATGGTCACTTCTCAAACTTGTAGCTTTCCCATATAATCATGACCAATCCACTGGGTAAGAGCTGGAAGTCAGCTCTGGCTCTGCCGGCTACTGGCACTCACCTCTGCCTGCCCCAGCACAGGAGGGTGTGCACAGGACATTTGTGCATGGCCATGGCATGTTTTACTGGCTGCCTTTGGATGTCTGCAGACCACTGGGCTAAAAAAGCTTTGGTGGGTGTTAAGAGGTGGTAGTGTCCTGAGATTCATGAAGCTCTCCAAAAAGCTGAAGCCCTCCTGCACAGTAAGAAGAACCCTCTATTAAGAAAGCATGAAAATGAGGAGTTGTCCGTAAGCAATATGGAGACATTAGCCCCACCAGACTTTTCTGTTCCTTTTCTCTCCTATTTTTGTTAGGTGAGCTGGCTTGGAAATGCCAAACCATGCAAGTCTCACCTGCAGTCAGCTGAATCATTAACAAAAACAAACACACAGAGGATCATATCCTGTGTGTGAAATGCACGATTCAAGATCTCTGGGTCCTAGTAAACTCCCAAAACTACGTGAGTGCTGCTTTTGTGACTACCTTGTTATTCTCCAGAACTGCTGCAGCACTACAGCCTCCACTCCTGCACTGTCTTCCAGCCACAACCAGCCATGCCAGTGCCACCACAGCAAAGTGCGGCCAGTGCCTGTGCTCCTGTCAAGTTCCCAAACTCATACTGTTCTGCTGCTATAATGCCTTTACTATTAGGTGGATCTAAACTAAAGGAGAATTTAAAAGTAAAAGCTTTTTTAAGGATATAAAAGTCCATATCTGGGAGTTGCAGGAGCCCAGGGCAAATTACAGATCTATGACATTGCTCATCTCGCCTCGCTTTAGCCATCTGAAGTCTCTAGTCTAAGGCAGACGACTAACCGCCTGCTACTGCTAGTGCAGTAAGCACCTACAATGTATTTCTTCCTTACCAGGCATCAAAACGAACTGGAGTACATGACTTTCTGCAATTTTATCACTGTCCAAGGACTAGAATAGGAGCCTGAACACCCAGCTTCTACATGGCAACAGTTATGGCAGGTAAATCCCACTATAACAGATGAACTAAAGAAAAAATTTCAAAAATGTACACTTCCCTCAAGACCTTTTCACAGAAGAAGGAACACTTAGAGTGTCCTGTGGAGCTCTTAGCTGCCATTAGCAATGAGTCCAATGATCCATAATTTTAGGAACAGTGACAGGGATTTTTGTTTCATGACATGAGAAAGGATGTGCCTTCCTTCTTGCCAATTGCCACTTTTCACCCCAGAATGTTCTACATTTTGTGGTGGCCATTCATCTCATCCTCTTTGACTTATTACATTTTCAGGAGGATGGAGAGAAAGTAAAAATATGGTAGGATGACAGCTCAGAAATACAGACCTTGCAATGGGGCTAGTCTCGAGGAGTTTCACTGACTCCTACAAAGTTTCCCAATGGTAACAAATCTGCCAGCTCCACTGGACATCAGCTGACTCAGGCCAACAGACAACAATGGGAAGTTTCACCTTTTGTAGGCTTTGAAACATCTGCATAGTTGGAAGATCAGTTTTTCTCAAAGTAACTTCATCTTAAAATATTAAAGAAATAAAATTTAAAATCAAATACAAATACACAAGAGGTCCTGACTTCCATTGGCAAAAAAGCACCTCCAGCTCCAGGAATGTTTTGGAGAGCTGCAAGGTGGTGGCCTATACTTGTATAATCAGGCAGACTTCATAGTCTTCAAAAACAAATGGAAAAAACACCTTTTAAAGATGTTTATTTAAATTGAAATATTAGCTTTTCTGCCACTTAAAAAAACAAGTATATGTTGGGGTTTTTTTACACTGTAATGGAGAGCACTTGTAAGCAGGAGGGAATGAGTCTTTCTACCTATCACTGCAATGCGGACACTTCTAGGATGAAACTTGGTAACTGATTAATAACACACAATGGTATTACATCACAGTTTAGGCAGCAAGAGAAGGAATATATCCAATTAAAACGGCAGGGGTAATTTAAACAGGCAGATTACAGTAATTACCCAGGTTGGAATTTGGCCAGGACAAATGGGTAAACACCCCTACTCTAAACAGGAACGTTGTGGGATTTTTAATGAATGCAAATAGTTAAGACTTTGATTTCCTATGTCGTCCAAGACAGAAAGGGTTTGGTTTTGCTCTCACTTGTGCTGCTGTGCAAAGATGGAATAAATCCTTTTGGGTCAATGAGGTTTCTGTATGTAAAATAAAAGTTTGGCCCAGCGTGCTGCAGAGTCTCGTGCTGAGGTTCGGCAGAGGTTTGGGGGGACAGTATCTCCTACTGAATCATTAAATCCTGCTAGAGCTTAAAGTATTCCTTGGATGGGTCTCACCTGGCCCTGACCTGCCTTGACCCTACTTAATTTATGAACTCTGATGGGATTGCTGCTGCCCAGGAATGACACTGCAGTAAGTAACAGACTGCATTCTTAGACCGCTGCCTTCCCTTACCCTTATAAAAGTCTTCTGTGTTGTGGTACGTAATTAGTAATGAATGTTACCGAGGTGGATTTAGAGTACAATCAGTGGAAATCTGGTCTAGTTCCACTAAACCCCTAAAATGTCATCACTGTAATGGAGAACAGGATCTGCCTCACGTTTTAAGCCAACCGCTTCTGGCTGCAGTTGCAAACAACTTTGTTTTTGGAAGGCCTAAGCACTAAGAATCTAATGCAAGGAGACTATATAACTTTTAATGAATCAGGCCCTTGAGGTTTACTTTTCACCCATTAGTTTTTGAATGCAAAATACATAGTTAAATTAGATAATAATAATTCCCCAGTATCATCCAATTATAAATCTTAATATCTATAAAAGCCCCACATGAAACAAGATTCCTACATGACAAGCACAAAAGGATTTGTGCTTGACTTTCTTTTAATCCAACATAAACAGAAGAATAATTCAACCAATCAGTTCAAACAAGTTCTACAGCAAAAAATAAAAACTGTTATCCTAGAATGACAAATGGGGCTTTGAATACCATGTTATCTATGACTTTGGTAAAAAAAAAAAAATATAAGACAGTATGAGGAAAAGTAAGCACAACAGAACACACTATTAACTCAAGAAGCCCTAAAACCTGTACCAATATTTAAAATACAAAACTTTTCTTGTAAGGAAAAAAAAATGACATAAGAGAAGAAACAACAATTTGCTCACAAAATGGATATTACAGTAGGACTAACATAAAATAGATTCCTAATAAGCAATTTTGCAGATGTTATTTCTGCTCAGATCTCGTATTGATTCAAATAACCTTTGCAATAATTAGCTGTAGCTCAAAAAAGATAAACAAATCATGAAAATATACAATTGTTCTGGACAAAAGATAGAGAGCACTTCAGTGTTTCTAGCCCTGATCTCCAATTTGCTTATTATTAGAGAAGACAGGAGTAAATACAAAAGCTGGCTATTTCAGCCAGGCAATAGCTAATGCCAAGAAGAGAATGCGCATTCAAAGCTGTCCCAACTTGCTGCCTAATGAGTAGCAATTAATCCATCTTATTGTATTTCAAAATGCTGAAGACTCCATTCACATCAAAGGGAATTTTTCAAGGCTTTTATCATTGTTCATTTAAAAAGTATAGAGCTATCTTTAGCATTTCATAATTGACAACAATATTTTCTTTTTATCCCTCAATGTGGAATGTAGAATAATGGATTTTAAAACATGTAATACACATGAACTGTAGGCATCTTAATGTTTCTTTTTGTCTCTGTCTAATTAATCTTGCACTATGAAAAAATATCTGAAATGAAAGTCTAAGATAGATGTATATCCTGCTGTGAAGACCTTTACTCTCTATTTCTGCACAATTTCTAATCCATCTTTTCTCCTGAATGGACAGAGGTGACTTGTCAGTGCAAAGGTGAGAAATGCTGCAACCTAACACTATGGACTGGTGTTATTTGACATGGAAATATAACATTAGAGCGTAAAAATTCTGCTTTGCCTCCTCCGGTCTCTGCATGAGAGGA
Source organism: Antrostomus carolinensis (assembly GCF_000700745.2). Classification (NCBI taxonomy): domain Eukaryota; kingdom Metazoa; phylum Chordata; class Aves; order Caprimulgiformes; family Caprimulgidae; genus Antrostomus; species Antrostomus carolinensis. The sequence continues at coordinate 64,161 of NW_010325615.1, read as the reverse complement.
AATGCCATGAAGAGGAGCCGCCTTTCAGATCTATCTCCAGGGACAGCTTTATCTCAGTCTCTCTTTCCATTTTCATGACATGAAATTTCTCTGACTTCGGGAAGATTTTAATAAGCTCAGAAAATTAAGATTAAAATCTCCAAAAGAGGAGTATTTTCCTGCTGTAAAAAGAATTAAAAGGTACAACATCCCTGGAAGGGCTGATGAGACATTCTCTACTGGTGGTCTTGAAATGCAGCAATAGCATTTACACACAAACCTTCTCTTTCTTGCATGCTAAGGATTCACCTGTCCAGAGAGACTGTAGGCACTTATCATCAAAGAAAAGAGACTTTGCTGGACCAAGCAGCAAAGTGAGATGGCACGCAGGTGAGATTTTAACCTATTAGGTAAGCTTCAGTAATGCTCCATCCAATGCCATGGGTGCAGATAGCTCTGAAATCCTTCCACCCCTTTGGATTTTGCAGAAGATAAGCACAAGAAGATTCACCAAAGTCCTCTCCTTGCTATGAGCAGGATTCAGACCAAGGCGAGACAGAAAGATCTCTTGTTATAGAATAAACTCAGCAGGTACTTGGAGAGCAAGAGTTATTTGTTACACCTTTCATTAAAGTAAGAGACCAGGAACTGAAGTCAATGGGACAGATCAGCCACATCCCAAAAGATCACTAAGAAATGCATTATGAAGAAAACCACTAGCAATGGTGTCAGCTGGGGACAAAAGTCTCCGCACTGTGCCTCTGCAATCCTCAGGTGCCTGCCTGTGATTATTTCAGGTAAAGCAGCACTGGCACACAGGGAATGACCAGCTTCTCTGCGATACCCTGCCCCATGTATGCATGGGAGGTGTGCAGAGGGCATGTCTGGTGGCAAGAGGAAGAAACACAGGAGATGGAGATGGCCTTGGGTCAGAGCTGACTGAACTGAGAGCTATGGACCAGCATGGAGGGTCTCTGCATTAATCCACAGAGCGCTTGCCTCTCATGCTGTAGGTAAGAAACTCAACATCAGATGCACGTAGCTTTTTTTAAGTAGTAACTGCTCCTCTGGATGCCACCAATCACAGGTTTTACAGAATAATTGCAAGCACCAGCTGATTGTTAAAAGGGCAAGATTGGCCCAGGTAAGAAGCAGTGCTTCCCTTGGCTCTCTTCTTCTTGGTAATGCCTTCACTGATAAACGTGGGCAGCACCCACTCCAGGAGAACAAGAGCCCATCATCTTCCTGAGGAGGCTGATGGGCAAGTCCAAGCTGCTGCCAAAATGGCCCCTGTTGAAACAATGGGCACTTGTAGATGCCAAAATATACTCACTTTGTCTTACTTTCACATCAGTCATATGCTTCTCAGGCAGTTTTCAAAGGACACTGGACCATACAGATGGTTCAATACAAGAATAATAAGAAAAATGGGCAGTAGCCCTAACAAAACGTCTGCAGCAGCAAAGTTCCTTCGCAGGTCCAAATCTAGTGGCTTCTCCCACTTCTAGGGAGTAATTGCAGCTCCCTGGCAGAAAAGGCAAGGGCTCTCTTTTGATAAAGACAGCTTCCTCACGGCATCTTTTTGCCTCAGAGTTTCTTCTCTTCCATGTGGGAAGAAAAAGGTCTGTGGGAGGCTGCAACTATTCTGGAAGAGGTCTGTCCAAGAGTGCTGATGTCAAGCCATGGCACCTCGTTTGCAGAGACCAAGAACAGCAAGGAAATGAGGAGGGAGATGGGGAGAGCCTGGATTCTCTGCCCTTTCTGGCCACCCCTCTGGCTGGGGGCCATGGAGGAGTCACCAGAGCTGTGATGGGGCTCCTGGGGCAGGATGAGTACCTGAAGCAGGGGCGGGAGGAGCAGCCCAGGACCCACTGGCCAGCAAGACTTGCTGGAGAAGGGCTGGGGCAGCTTTTGCTTCCTCCAGTGGTGCCTGGAGGGTGGCAAGGCCAGGGGCCAGCAAATCTCTGTCACCTGTGTGCACTCTGTCCTCAGCATGCAGTCGTAAAGAGTCAAAGCAAATGTCTCTGCAGAGCATCGGGGACATGGAGGTGGGAGACTCTTCCTGAAGCAATCCGTTTGTCCAAAATGGCGGCTCCCCTACTTTCTACTCAGCTCTGGGGGAGCTGCAACCCATCAACAGGTGGAAAGGGGCAGCAAAATCTGAAGCCCTTACAAAATATTTTGTTGCCCTAACAGTTCTTTCCTTCTTCAGGTGACTCCTCAAAATGAAAAATCCATCCAGATCGCTATTTACTGCAAATGGCATCCAGGCTAGAGGTCTGAAATGTTCCTAGGGTTTACCTAGCTTCTTTCTTCTTCTGAAAGCTTCACTAAAAATTAGACAGCAGGTGCAGTACTTAAAAATATTTTTTGCTTTATAAGTGTCTTTATATTTGAAGCTATTTAGGTATTCAGAAAGGGAAGTATTTTAGAACAGTACATCCAATATTTTTGTTAGGCTCCTAGGTCTGTATTTTGGTATCTAAGTGGGCTTCTTGCTTTTTGTAGCCCTGAGCACTCACCAGTCCAGTAAAACTCCCTGAGAGCTGCTGGTGCTGGGCACCTCTGAAATTAAGGACACCTATTTACATACTAATTTTAGGCATCAAGGATTGACAATTTAAGCTTAAAATGCTACATATCTCTGTATTATTGCACCCTTGGTTAAAAAGCAGTATGTTTAAGTTGTCTTAGTTGTTCTTTACGAACCCCAACTGCTCAGCCAGTGCAGCTAAAAAGCCAGCCACCAACAGCCATACAAGCTTGCCAGCATGCTGCCCACTGCGGACGGAAAACCCAGTGCTTCTGTCAAGGAGGCCTGTTACAAAGCCAGGCTGTTATTTATACGCTGCAGTTCCAGCATTGTGGTAAGCATCTGCAGTGCTCACCGCTTAGTATTGTGAAATTACTTTCTGAAACATTTTGCTTTTCAGCTAGAACAAAAACGTGATTTGTTCTCATCTGGGGGGGAAAAAAATCGCCAAAAAGAAAAAAGGAGGGAAGTAAAAGATTTACAAGTTCCTTTGCTTTTTATTAAAAAAGTAAAAAAAATCAAGAGCAAAATCTGCAAAACACCCTCTTCCACTTCTAAGTAACGTGAAAACAAAACAAAAAGGGTCTCAAGATCTCTGCTGGAAAACTTGAGAAAATAAGCAATCCAAAAAACCCCTATTAAGCATTTCCAAGAGTTTCTTTTTAGCCTGAGAATATATTTTATGGAAAGCAAGGAAAATAGGGACATGTACAATTCATCATGTCAGATTAAGCAAACATACTTAATATTCCCTGAACAGGACTCTGACGGAGGCTCTCCAAAGATTAAATGTCAATATTTTACTTTAAAAAATAAAATTTCAGGGAATGTTGTAAATAGTACGTAACTTGAGGTGATACTAGATTGTACTCTAGAAACACCTTATACTTAGAGCAATCTTGATAAACTGTGCTCTCTGGCACTTGGAATAAACAATCTATTTTAAGTATTCTTGATAGCATTTCAAAAGCACAGAGAAAAAACATTTGGGAATGGAAAACAATTACCCCAATTACCCCTCTGGAAAAAGCAAAAAAGAAAAAGCATCTACACAACTGTAAAACCCCCATGTATTTATTTAAATACACTCCTGGCACTCAACTGTTAAAAAAACAACAAAAAAAATAGACTAGCGGGTTAAAAATCAGGTTTAGGTGCTGAGCTGTTACAAGGAGTAGTTCACTTTGCATTTGGACAGTGTTAAAACAACGTTTTTAATGTGGATGCTAGTGCAGAAACCGGAGATTAAACACAAAGAGACACAGACAGCTACCACATGCAGGAAAACGAGGTTACAGGCACGGCAGCACCAGGCGCTCGCCCATCACCGCGGGGAGGAGGAAGGGACAGGCATAGCAACCACAAGCCCAAAAGCAGAAAAGCGCATACCTTCAGCTTGGAATGAAAATCACGAGATTTCCTTCTGGCAAGAACCTGAATGTGACTAGACACCTGCAGGGTAGGGGAAGGGAGGAAACAAAGGAAAAGCCTGTAACCATGGAGATGAAAAGCCCCCTACAACTGGGCAAGCCAAACGTACCTTAATGGCGGCTTGAATTTCTCGAACTTTCTTTCTTGCTAAGACCTGTATGTGACTAGACACCTACATTGTTCAGGTTTATAGGGGAAAAAAAAAAACAACAAACAAAAGAAAAACAAAAAGCAAATCAAATTTAAAATGTCTATTTTTTCTTTTTTTAAAAAATAACTTTTTTGAGGGGAGGAAGTTATTTGCATCTTCAGTAAGCTCTGCTGTTAAAGATACCACATTCCCAGCCAGATACCAAGCTCTTAGCACCGAGGCTTAACAATACAGTCATCACTGCAGTGACTTGATTAAGGAAAAAAAAGGAAAAAAAAAAAAGTGTAACCCACCAGGTTGTGCATTCAGCTACAAGATAGAAGATGCCATTCACAGTTGGACACAGCCCATGTGCTTTGGTACCGATCCCATCGTGGCCAGGCCCTGTGCTCTCACACAGGGAGCCAAAAGGACTTCTACCCCATCTGCCAGGGAGGCAGATGCCCACTCTGACCATTTCCCACTAGGTTTGAGACATAACTTGGCACTGAGAAGTTTTATCCATTATTTATTGTGTTCTGTGGCTCGAACGAGGAACCTCAGGCTGTGTTTTGAACCCACTGAAATGTTTTAAATTCTGGCACAAACAATAAAATACTGACACAACACAGGTCCCTGAACCTGTGCTGGCTTCCTCAGAAATCTCAGCATCAACTCTGCCCACAATCCACTCATGTAAGTGGCGACCAGAAACTTCTAATCAGCTTGAGTGATGTCTGGGTTTGACCCATCGTCATTACATCTTGGGAAGAAAATTGTGTAAACTCAGTTCTACATTAGATCAGTTATTGGTCAGAAGCTGTTGCCTGTGCAGTGAAGGGTCTGGGCCCAGATTCACATTCCTGTTTACTCAGGCACATACTGAAATCAATGCTATTGATAATGAGGATTTAATGATGCTGCCCAGCATCACTCAGTGGTGCTCAATGTCCTATGGCCCTCTGTGTAAAGGTTTAAAACCTGCAGTGACGGTAAAAACCGCTAAAGAGAAAACTCTTATTCTTGTTTGACTCAGGATATACCATATCAGGTGTTGTACATTTTTGCTAAATTAGTTACAATTCCTATCTGGGAAAGAACAAAACAAAAGAAAAGGAGAAACAAAGGTTGATTTCCTCCCTCTATAAGGCTATTCCATGACAACAGTACCAAAAACCCCTGTATTTTTAGTAGGGATAAATGAGCACAGCCCCTGAAGGCCACCTTCAGAGACTTCTTCAGGAAGCAGTTCAGGAACTAGTGTGCAGTAATTCAGAGTTATACTCTTGCTTACTAAGCAATTCTGTAGTCAAACACGTAGACCAAGTTTTCACACGTGTTCATTTGTTTTGCTTTCAGTGGGATATTAGTGGTGTTAAAGGTTATACAAGAAGCACAATCGTAACATTTAATTCCTCAGTTGAAACTCAGAAGTAATGATAACCAAACTCTTCTGAACACTTAAAGTGATTTATGAATTGCTATAGAGGGATATACAAGTACAGAGGCAGAACATCGCCATATGTAAGCCACAACAGCCCTTTTTAGTTTCACCACAGCTCTACCAGCACATGCTGGCCAAGGATCTAGCCCCAGGGTCTGCATTTTGACTCCTGATGCAATTTTAAGATCCCAACATAACCCTGACTCTTGAAGCTCACAAGGGCATAGCAGTGCAGAACTTGTGACTTCGTATTTTGTTTCAGATTTCTTTGTCAATCTTTTGTTTGTTCCCTCTCCATGCACTGCAGTTTCTCTCCTTTCTCATGTCTTTTTTCATCCCTCATACATGTTTTCTTCTTAACTGACAAAGGACACCACCCAGGGCAAAATATCACCCAGTTCAAAGTGCTTTAAATCCAAGCGCTGGCAGCAGGCCATCTTTGTGTGTGTCGACTTAGCATCACCTTTCCCTGCACTACAAACATGCGTATCATGCAAGTGTACAAGCCTCTGCCTTCCCCTTTGTCACGCACATGGATGGGGAGACGGGGAATCTTGCACTGGACATTAGAGGAAGTGAGGGGACTCTGTGATTTGCGAAGCATTTTGAAACAGCACAAGGGTTTAGTAACCACTGTGTAAACTACGCAGAGTGTGTGCCTTCTGTGAGGCTGCTGATCGCCGTGGATATTACAACTTAAAGGATTTAGTCATATGAAATAAGTTAATGGTTATGTGATAATAATCGGAAAAAGACTTAAGACTGGTTAGAGGTTTTTTCTGACTCTTTGAGGAATTAAATCTTACCATGGTCACAGACCAGGAGCCTGAAGGCTCTTAGGGGAATTTTTTTATTATTTTTTCATCCTGTAGAAAGTACTGGCCATGAGCTGAGAGTGTGATTACGATCAGTCGTCCTAGATAGTTTTTATTTGTTTACCTCTCAAATCCAAGGATCATAACCTCTATTATATAGGCAAATTTGCTGTACTTTTAGAAATTCCATTATTCACCATCTTGAAAAAATCATTATATTCTGCAATTGTCCTTATAGAGAAATAAGGCACATGCTTTATGCTTCTGTTTCAACTTTTGATTTTTTTTTTCTCAAATATGGGGGATAATAGCTTAATGTACACATAGGTTAATAAAAAATGCATCCTCAAACCACCACTGAACTGATGCACAACATTAAAAAAAATGGAGTTTTAAATATTTTCTAAACAGTATGTATTTAATCTGAACAGTGAAGTCAATACATCATCTCATCAGAGCTGAAGCACAGACAACCACTGCAGCCAAAAATGCCATGTTTTGTCATTCACTGACATGCATATTTCCCCACTGGGTTATTTTACCTGCTTCCTGGTCCGTGTCTTCCCTGTTCTAAGTTTGATGTATCTGGCTATCAATTCATTCCTACCTGAAACAAAGAAAAATTCATGATAAGGGACAGGCAGCATCACATCCATAAACAACATAAAAATACCACATTTAGACATATGAGCTCCATGCATATGAGGCTTATATTTTCTTACATCTACTCCACTTTTCCTTTGCAAACTATTTATTAGTATTTATCGTTGTTCATCAGTATTTCTCTTCCCTTTCCTTAACAGACATTGTACACACCACATGAACAATGCAGAGGGCTACAGGTTCAGTGTTTTCTCACTGAAGTCCTGCAGCTGTTTGGAGGCTTAGAGGCACCTCCTTGGCCAGTTGTGATGCCCAGGATGATCTCTTGCTGGAGAACCCCTCATCCCAGGGGCTGACACAAGGTCTGGTCTCCTCTGGTTTTGCTTCTGACTGGGCCGGGTGGTGTTTGCCCCCCTTGATCCCTGCTGGGAGGAGCAGCTGCTCCTGAGAAGGTCTTTGGCCACCAGAGCCAAAGTGCCAATCACCCAGATGTTACGGTTTTGCATCAGCTTTTCTCCAAGTTTTAATTCTATGAGGAGGACAGCAAAATCTACCCTTCCTCCCAGGAAGCACTCCACTTCCTCCACTGACAGAAATCACTGTCCCATTCAATCACATCCTTAATTCTACCCGTAAGAGTGGTGACCCGGTTTCTGCTGCGGTGGGGCTGATCAACACGGTGGTTTGTTATTCAGAGCTCTATTTCTCTTGGAAATATTTCTGAAATAGCTATTTGTATCTTCTTCAGTCTCACATTATGCTACCTAATACAAACTAACATTTTCTGTCCAAATAATTTCCTTCCTAAACATTGCTGACATGGAAGATAACATAGCTTTATGTGATGTCCTGTTTATTTTCACTGCATATTATGTTACTTCTCCATGAGTTGCAATAACTGAAATGTACTTGTTCAACAAGTCCTAAGTTATGAAGTTATTTGCATTCAGCACAGGGGATAAGCAGTCTGTGTGTAGAAAATGAGAAAACTGATTTAGCAGCAAGCTGAAAACGAGGAGGTTAAGAAAATAACTTGTCACCCACCTAGTTACTTTAAAGTGGATGAGTACACAGCTGGGGAGTGCAGAAAGTTGTCATATCAGCCAGAGACTCAAACTCTTTCAGTTTGATGTTGTGAGGGAGAGATGGAGAAGTTTTGAAGTAGCCTGTCTATGTCTGAAGGGCATTTTGTTGACTGGATGACAACACAATTAGTTAAACTAGACCTTAATTTTCCTTTTTTCTTCTTCTTTTTCCCCTCTGAGCCTTATTTTACACCTTTTGTATCAAATGTCTCATGGTTCCTGTGTCTTCCATTGTTTGTTTGCTAAATGGGTACTAGAATATGAAATATCAACATGCTTCAGAGTAGAGCTGTGTTTTCTCCTATTCCCTTTTTGTTTTGGTCTGGACTGTGTGCCGGGTTTCCTGCAACGTGCCACTGTAATGGTGACATGAGGTTTGTAACTCTTCAGCAGGTCTCTTCAGGACAAACTTCAAGAGGTAAATTTTGCATGAGCAAACAGTTACACAAACAAGCAACATTTCTGCACACAAATGAGGGATTTCCGTATGCAAACAGAGGAGCAGCTAGTTACCTAATTTCATGCAAAGACCTTGTCTTTTGGCTGGACCGAAGTTCTGCAGCCTGTTATGTGCACAAGGTACATATCGTTTGCAGTGAACAAGAGTCTTTGTGTTCATGGGGTGAAACCAGGGAATGTTCAATCTCTGTATCGCTCTATTCTCCTGTTCTTTCTCATAATCCAAACAGTTCACTTCAAATACTGAGAATTGTCATATTTCTAAATGCATATTTGGATTTAATTGGGGAATGTCTCCCCTCCAGAAAGTACCTTCTTTGCATATCTTAAAGTATCTGCATACATTAAGCACTTACAATAGTTTTTTGATGCAGAAAGCGTTGTTGGGTCATCCTTATCAGCAGCCAGTGACTCTGCAAGGTCAATGACTGTATAAGGTGTTGTAAAGGATGTGTTGCCATCTCTTGTCCCTCTGTCTGTACTGAAGATGTTTCAGATACATGGTCACAGCACAAGTCACTCCAGCCATTCCCTGCCCATCAAGGCAGTCCCATGCAGCCCTCAGCTGTAGCTGGGGAAGGAAGAGTTAAACCTTTTCACAGTTTCACAGTTTTCTTCCCAGTCAAGAGAGCTAAAAAATTATTTTTAAAGGAAAGCTCAGATTCCCAGGCAGCCACTTAACAGGAAAAGCAGCTTTATAAAAAACACCAAGCACTGAAAGTCTAGGCTGTATTATTCAAAATACCAGTCAAGTACTGTCTCCAGTTGAGCCCTAGTTCATCCATTAAGTGCTTTGGCTTGAATCAAGGGGAGATTTCTCCAGCTGCTATCTAGCCCAGCAGGGGTACGACTAACAAGACTGTGGTTTTGCAAAGTGATCGCTTCCCCTTAAGGTGAAGTCCTGCTAAAGCCTAGCTCAAGAACAGGTAACAGGGTGGAACAATCCGACCTAACTTACAGGGAGGAGGAACTCTACAAGGAACCATGCAAAGTGGCCAAGGTAACACTCCTACATTACTATGTTTTCAACACGGCAAAGAAACATGCATCAGGTTTAGCCAGAGCAGGAAATAGCCTCATGAGGCTCACTAAATACCTTCTGCCCAGCCACAACGACCTGAAAAGACATATTTCTTTTTTGGAGTGCCAAAAAGCCATAAACACAAACATAAGCACTGCCTGACTGTCCTGTTTCAGCTGGGACGGAGCTAATTTTTTTCTTAACAGCTAGAATAGCGCCATGTTTTGGATTTAGTATGGGATTTGGTATGAGAAGAATGTTGACAATATACTGATGTTTTTAGTTGTTGCTAAGAAATCAAGGACTTTTCAACTTCTCATGTTTTGCTAGTGTGCAGGTGTGGAAGAAGGACTTGCAGCAAGTTGAGGAGCAGCATAGCAAGAGCAACGGATCCAAATTGGCCTATAGGATATTCCATATCATATAATATCATGTTCAGTATATAAATTAGGGTTGGCCATAAAGGTTACTCTCACTCTTCTGGCATTGTGGTTTCGAGATCTCTCTCCTCCTCCAGGACTGCTAACTTGGAACAAGCTGGGCCTTGGTCAGTGGGTGGTGAGCAACTGTATCATGCATCATTCATTTGGATATTCTATCATTATTTTTTTTGTTGTTATTGTTACTATTATCATTATTATTTCATTGTATTTCAATTATTACATTGTATTTATCTCAACCTTCAAGTCTCCTTACCCTTACCCCTCCAATTCTCTTCTCCACCCCCTGGGCAGGGGGAGGGTGAGCGTGGCATTTAGTTGCCTGCTGGGTTAAACCACGACACTAACATACACAAGACAGACATTCCCAACTAAAAGTTTACAGCCTTTATGTTATCTACCAAATACTGGTGCTATTCTTTACCAACTCTGACAGGTACTAACAGAAAAGACCTTATCTCCTGATCAGCTGAGGCCCAGAGAGGATTTTAAAGAAAGGAAGGCTTAATAA